>NC_072738.1:1933117-2233117 GCF_026930045.1 Uloborus diversus | reverse complement strand
CAATTCTAATACAAAGCCGAACCCCCAACCTAAATAAAAATGTATAATACTAAATTGTTTACGCCTAACGTAAAATATCCGCAAAAGACGGATTTCTGTACTAATACTTCAATCATTTTTGAAGTACACAACGTGTTTTACATTTATGTTAAAAAATATTTCCAAACTGATAAATATTGAAGCGTCATTTTTCTCTTAAGAATATCAGTTATTCTCATATCCGTAGTTTCATATAATGTATTCCGAAATCGCTGTGAAATTACTCTAATCGCATTCATTAATTTATTGGGACTCTAGCACAACCTAAATATAAACAAGCAACACGAAATCTTAAAACAGAAAGCCCAAAAAGCTAAGTCCGCGCGCAAGCGCAGTTGAAATGGCAAATTTGTGATAACCGGGATTTAACGTTAAGTGATATTTTCGCGTTATGAACGAGTGCTCGTAAGAAACGGGTTCGTGAAAATATCATAGGTATTTTCATATTTCTGTACAGAACCATTGAAGTTGGTTATTTGCTTTGAACTGTCTTCAAGTCTCTTTCTTGTTTTCGAGGAACGTGTAGCCTGAAAAACATCATCAGTTGCTTCCGAGGCTTTAAATTAATTTGAAGTTTTTCTGCACTTTGGAAGCCATTTTGAGTATGTCGAGGATTGTTAAGCTTCAAGTTATTCACATTTGTCCTTATCGCGGTCGCTTTATTTTTTATTTTTATTTTTTTATATGAATTCGCTTGAGTTTGAGCTACAATATCCTCCCGGAAGTATATCTTGGAAATGATAACATTCTCTTCAACAATTATATATTTTTTAAATGCTCCTCTACTCTACGAATTTGAAAATAATAATAATAATAACAAAAAGGAAAAAAAAGGCCGTCATTACTTATTCTCAGAAATTATATCTTATTTCTAACTTTCGGTTGAATTCAAATAGTAAATGGAATAATTTTTTCTAAAAATAGGACAATCTTTTCCGAAGAGAACTCAACAGAAAATTTGCGAAATACAAAAATATTGCTCGCTTTAAACGAAGTTTGCTCGCTTAAAGCGAGTAATGTTCCCAGATTTAACATTGTACCAGCCAAATCTTTTTTATTTCCTCGCTAAATCCAAGTTCTCGTTAAATCAGGGCTCGTTATAAGCGACTTCAACTGTAATACCGAAGCTATATGGTCTTTGGTAATACTGTCTGTGACCTCATCCCTGAAGAGACACTCCAAAAATGCCACATTTATCACTAGTTAATTCCCAATTTGCCGCTTTGAACGTTATATTTTTGCAACATGATTTTCGAATCGTGAAAACAACAACTAACAGTTACATCGTGAAAAAAACTAGGACTTTTACCTTTTGGTAACTGAACAAGATTAAAGGCTTTTAATCATTCTTGCATTATTTTATCATGTTAAATTTTTTTGAATTTATCCAAGTGGAACAAGAAATGTTTAATCGTCAAAAAAGGAAGCATGGGAATAAGGTATCCGGACAAAATCTTTGAGCGAATCGTGTTTTGAGTAAAATAAAATATATATTAAATTAAATAACGCACTAAACACACTAAGTGTTAAAAAATGTTTCAAACATCTATTTCAAGGCTACAATGGAGCCCCTCATTCGTACTAAAAGTGTTCGTTACGCAACAAACTAGTATGTTGTGGATATCACGAAACTTTCTTTCATATCAACCTTGTGAATTCTTGGATTCGCAGCAAAATCCCTCTTGTAATCGCTACTACGAAATTCTGTTATTCCGCAAAATCGGAAAGCCATATCATACCAGTGACCGATAGGACGATAATTCGAATCCATCGCTCTATTCTATACACGGATGCCCAATATTTAATGAACTAATTTATCTTTTTATTCTTCGTCTTTTTTTTAAGTGAAACTTTTTATGCGAGGGCTTTTAAATTCTGATCCGTAAGCTTTTTGTGTGACGGAAGTGACGTAAATAATTTTTAATTGTTGTCAAAAATTGAAAAAAAAAAAAAAAAATAATAATAGTAATCATAAAGTTAAATTTCTTCCGTTTTTTAGCGGAAATAATTATTTGAACTCTTTCACTCGTGGTTGCTTGGGATTGTTTAGCCTGGAGTCCCTGTAGGGACTCGAGTTTAGCCTGGTGCTTTGGTGTGGAGGGACGTTTTGAAAAGAGAGACTCTAGAAGTCGGAGGGGGACCAGCGGTGCTATGTGCTGGCTCTGACAGTTGAAACGATATATAATTATTGTATATATAATTGTTGTATATAGTGTACAGTAACCTTGAGAAAGTGTGCAAATAAATACTCCTACTTAGGAGTTAGATAAATTTGGTTCAGTGGAGTATTTTAATACTCAACACACGAACCACAGTCGATAGCGGGAGGAGAACGCAGACACCGCTACGCCTGTATTACGGTGAAATTTTGTTTGAATTTAAAGCCAAAACAGGAATTAATGTAGCCATTAAAGATCGTTAGTTGCTTGACTTTTAAAAATTAGGGTGAAATGGTAAAATATGAGTTTTAAATAAAATTCCACTTGCATGAAGCTCCATCTTTTGGGCTTTCTTCCCATAAATGTGGTTTTTTTTTTGCAGAATTAAAGTAATAATAATAATTGTTATGAGCAATACTATTTTACAATCTTTATATGCGAAATCTTAAATCATAGTTACGTATTTTTTTTTAAACGGAAAACCCTTTCGTCAAATGTCCTTTCATTCATGAGTTCACCTTCTTTGAATTGAAATGAGAGTTTCTTGTGATTCGGAAACATATTTCTACAATTTTATTACAAATTTTGTGCATTTTATACGTTGTTTAATTTTATTTGACAACCCTTAACATTTCAAACAGAACTTTTAATGTCATCACTATCTCTTCTGGTCGAAAATATTTTGCCTCAAATGAAAATAAAAATGGCTACCTTCATTAAACTGCATTTTTTAAATTACGCAAGAAAAATATGACGTTGCTTTATGCAAAAAGAAAGAAAAAAAAACATTCTCTCCCAGCGTAATCTCCATTTAAGTTTGGAAAATAAAGTAGGAAAAAAAACGAGTTGTAAAAAATATTTATCAAGGCTTTGCAGAAAAGAATTTAAAAAAAAAAAGAGCAGTTAATTAAATTTTCGAACATGAGACGTAGCGAGAAAAAATAAAACGTGAGGGAGAAAAAAAACTAGTTACTAGGGCTTTTATCTAAGAATGTTCAAAGCTGATGCGAGCAATACCAGCAGTAAAAATAGATCGATAAAACCGGGGAAGAAGAGGAAAAAAATAATAAAAGGGAAATAAAAAAGGGGCGGGACGGAAAGATAGGAACAAAGGGTTTTGTTATGGTAGGCGTTGTAGGCGATACACTATGTTTTATTAAATTTTCACTGTTTACTTTTAAACTAGTTTTATTTAAGTACAGCAAATTTATTTATTAATCACTGAACTTCCAAAAAAGGAGACATGTGCAGAAATCTTATATTTGGTAATTATTAATCTTTTACGAGGGCTATGATTATTAGTTCTAGTGAAAATATGACCCTAATTTGAAGAGAAAATTACATACAATGGGTTTCGGAGCTACGAAGAACTCCTTCTTCAGTGCAAAAAATGGAGGCTTGTAAGGAACCTGACTTTTCTGTTATAGGTCAATTTTTGCAGTGAAGAAAGTGCTCCTGGCATATTTTTTATAAGCTGTTTTAGTGATGTCTTGAATAATCGGTTAATTTCTTACAAGAAATTATAGCTACATATTTTTTTTTCCACATAACTTATGTTAATTCTAATAAAGTATCTGATATATTTGTTATTTACCTTTACACAACACATAAGTAATTAAAACACTCTTGAGTTATTTACTAAATTCAATTACTAAACTAGTATTTAGTGATGTTAGTCGTCAATGATATGTGCTTTGAAAAGTTTCTCCAGGCAATAAGAGATCAAAACAGCAGATTGTGAAAAAAATTTGGATCACGAAACAGAATAAACCACTGGCGAAAAATAGAAAGAGAGAAAATAATATGCATCTCTACATAGTATAAAATGAAGTCCCCAAAAAGCGTCTGTGCGTTTGAATTCGCAAAACTCAAGAACGACCCGGCCGATTTTGCTGAAATTTTCACAGTTTGTTCCTTTAACTCCCGAGAAGGTTAGCAGACCAGTTCGAATAAAATTCGATGAATAGTTCTTTTTTTATACCAATTTACGTCCAATTTTCACATAAATTCTCAAATATGGGGGTGAAAAATTACTTGCACATATTAACATTACATATCGTTAGAAAGGGTACAATTTTCCGCGTTCTACGCAATTTGTTTCAATGCTCTAATTTTATTACGGCAGGAGTTATTTGCGTTTTTAGCTCGAATTTTTTTAGGCTTAGCTGAAATTTAGGCAATACTTTCTTCATTAAATAAATCAATAAAAAGTGAAGGAATTGTCCCACAGTTTTCTTTTTGAGGCCATTGGAAAAAGCGACCTTTTTTACTCCAGATATAACTCGATCTATGGTCGAAAAAATAAGCTTTTACCTCGAAAGGAAAAAAAGTTACAAGCCTTTTTAAATCAAGTTTAAGAAATCTCGATTCCATTCAATTTGTGAACCATTTTCTTTTGCATTTCAATTCCTTAAACTTATTTTTTACGCATTTTAAATTCATCTTTCTGGCTTTAATTTCTTAAACGTATTTTAATATCTGTCGTCATTGATTGGAAGGGAAATCATGATGTTTTTTTTATTTATTTTTTACGCCTGATTGTTGAATATACGTCACTTGACACGATTTTTATTTTCAAGGTAGACCGGGCAAAGCCGGGCAACGCAAATAGTTAGTTGATAAAATGAAGGTGTTATGAGAGTTGGTGTTTTAATAAAACTGCTAACTACATCGAAAAATTAAAAATAAAACAAACAATGAGTAAAAAAATTGCTTAAAATATAATACATGAGTTTACTAAAATACCTGTTGAACTAAATTTGTGTGAAGCAGAATTTTTTGACCAATCACTGGGCTGAAAGGTTCAGATCTTTGTACGTTCAAACACGCGATTTTGGTCAGAACCACTTACATGTTGACAACCTAAAATTAACCTTAATGTTCAGTCTAGTTTAACATTGGTCTGAGGTTGAAGCTGTAAGGAATTGAAGCAAAATACACTCGAAATCGCTTGTAACTAGCCGTGATTTAACGAGGTACCCGGATTTAGCAAGAAATGTCTGAATGGTGCAATGTTAAGTCTATGGGAGCAAAACTCGCTTTTGATCGAACAATCACCACCAAAAACGAGCAACACTCAGTGATTCGAAAAATTTTGTTAACTAACATCTCAGGCTATCCTTTCGAGGAAAAATTCCTTTAACATTCTAAAGTCAACCGAAAGTTAGTGTGAATCATAAATTCAAAGAACAAGTAATGACGGCATCTTTATTTTATTTCATTTTTTTTTTTTTTTTCAATTTTCTGATCAGAGGAGCATTTGAAAGGTAAAACATTATTGACGCCAATGTTATCATTTACAAGGTACTTACTTCTAAGGGTATTGTAGCTCAAATTCTAGCTAAAGCAGATGAAAAGCATAATGAAAACGAAGACGATATCGACAAATTTGAAAAGTTTCAAGCAGAACCGCCCTTAATATAGTCAATGGCTTTTGATGGGCAGTAAAGCGTCAATTTTTTTTTTTTTTTTCGAATCCTGTTGTGCAAATGACAATGTTTTCTAAGCCAAGAGTGTTTCTTGAAAATCAATAACACTCACAGAGAAAACGAAAAAAAAAAGAAAAATTTAAAGTAAATTAATCATCGTCTTTGTTTCCGCAGAGAAATTAAAATAAAAAAAACTAACAAAGCAAGTACTTTTTATGAATTTTTTCCACTAACCCATTTTTTTACAAGCACTCGGTTGTAATAAACAAATATCGAGATCCTCTTTTACTCATTACAAACGAGTTTGACTGAATCTTCTAAAATATTTGAGTGAAGAAAATCTCGGTTTAAGTTAAAAACTGATTTGGTTTACACGCGATCAGCAGTCTCTACAACGATAACGACAAAGTTTAACCGAGAAACATTTCGTGGTAGTGCCTTGCTCTCCTGTCGAAGTGATATTTTTTGTTGCATCCTGCTCTTGGTTCTGCATCTATGATTGTATTATCAATATTCAGCATTCAGCAACATTCAGCAACATTTTTACGACATCAGCAATATTGCAAATACATTCAACGCTGCCGTTAAACTACAGCTTTTTTCTTTTTTAATGTATATATATCTTTCATGTTACCTCGTTTTTAATGACTTGAATGTACTTTCTCATTTTTGCAAAATATTTTTCAATAAACCGATATTCATAATAGAATAACAGATTTCTTTTAAAGTACTAAGCACTTTTCATAATGCACTCAAAAAAAAACAAAATAACTTGTCTGGGTCAGAAAAGACAGTTTAAGTATTCCTGTAGTTTTCAAAAATTCCAAGAAAATGACACCACAAACGAAGAAAAGAGCGGTTCAAGTCATAAAGTTATTTTTTTTATCATTATCTAGCTTTCAATCATAACTTTGAATGTTGAAACATGCATATTTTTTTTGTTGGGAAAGTTTGGTTTGAAATGACTAGAACCGCTCTTTTCTTCGTGTGTTGTGTCATTTTCTTCGAATTTTCGAAAAGTACAGGAATACGTAAATTGTCCTTTCTGACCCAGAAAAATTATTTTGTCCTTTTGAGTGCATTATTAAAAGTGCTTAGTATTTTTCTAAAAATTCTGTTCTTTTATTCTTTTTAGTGTAAATGTATTTCAGAAATAGAATGATGTTACCATCTCGGAATTTCACCTCTTTTTTTCATATAAATGCTTCATACTAAAAGGAAAAAAAAAATTAAGTCTCTAAAACTTTAAGCATTTGGCACTAAAAATTGTTCCTTGTTCCCCTCTAGGATTTGTTTATGTGCTAATTTAATTAGAACCGTTTTAATATTAAAGGTTTGCGAAACTTATTCATTTTTCACAACATACAAGTTACTCGTGATAAAGATCCTAATATGTGTCTTTACTTAGCCCTGGTTTCGATTATTGGCATAGATGAGGATAAAAATCCTAAGAAAGCAATGATAGTGGATAAATTTCATGCTTGCTCTGGAGAAGTCTTGATTAAAATTTTTTATTATGATTACGGTTAATATTGCTGTTGTAAGGCAACAAAATTTGTAACAATGGGTTTTATATTTAAACATTTAATGAGGAAGGAACATGTTATTTGCTGTTTTCCATCCTAACCGAAAGAATAATTTTACTTTAGAATTGAATTTTTTAGCGTTAAGTTGTACCTTAAGGCAAATCATTTAGTGGAATCCCGACGTCTCTAAGTGGTCTGATTGCTGAGATATAAGCAAAAGCAGGATTCAGATTTTTCCCTGACAATCAGGCCAAGTCTAATAAAAGTGCTTAAAAAGCACCAAGCTTTTCAATAGATAAGTAGCACTACAAGTTTTTACAGAGTTAGCGAAGTGTTCTCAGTTGAAACCACTTCAACACAGAAGCTTGAGCTATACTTCTATATAATAAGAGTTGTTCATTTCCGTTTATGCTGTTTTGCGACACCTCTTACTTCTTCTGTCCCAACGATATCCTCTGCAGCATTTAGCTCCTTTTGGTGGCGTGCAATTGCAGCCAAACATGTTGCACAACGGTTTTACGACCCCCTGTCTATGTAGTCGGGGCAGCTGCCGCTTCATTCTTGGTTGATTGGCCGCTTCCTGGCCAATCAAGCTGTCGCTTTTATTTGGGTACGCCAATGAGAAAACTCCAGAAACGACCAGAACAAAAAGTATGACGATGACGAGCTTCATGATTGGCTGGGTTGCCTCTGACCTGTAAATATATAAATATAATATCTCAAACGAAAAGCACTGGCTTAAAATGAAGATCATTACTGGTTCGAAATGAAGTATAGTCTCAACTGTTGCTCTTATTGCTTTTACTGATGACACTTTTTTATCTCAAACTCGCGTAGCAAGTCAACCCCAAGCAGGAGTCTTACTTTGTGGTTTAAACCGGTAGATAGCAACATCATCAAGCTGTTCCTCAGCAACTTAGGTTTGGTTCTGAAGGAAAAGGAGAGTCTCCGGGAACCCTGCACCTATAATAACTGCACGTTATCGATCACTAAACTTTCGGACCTACTAATTTCAAAAGCATGTTCGCCACATGTACTCAATAGTGGATATTTTATGGAAGACAGCAGTCGAACCCGATTCCGATGTCCTATCTATTATCGGCCTTATCACTGCATGCGGCTTTTGTAAATTTTTTTTTCTTCAATGGCCGTACCAGACAGTTGCAATTTTTAAGAAAATTACAATACTTTGCCACACAAAACGTTGATGCTCTTTTGGTTACGGGAGGTTTGGAGATATATTACTGTCCGAAACTCAGAATGTTTTCTTTTTTGAACATAGTAATGAACCAAAAGTAACTATGTCTACTCCTTCTTTGATCGTAGAAATGAATCAAAAGTAACTATGTCTATTCCTTCTTTGACCATAGAAATGTGAACAATTCTGTATTAGCTACCAGTTTGTTTGGCACTCTTGGTTTCCTTAAGAAGTTTTCCACCTCCAGCTCAGTCACTCCTATGCCGGGCTGATGAGTGCTAAGAAGCACGAAACTGCAGTCCTCGGCTGGAATTAACTGAGCTGGCGGTGTATTTCTGCCTTAGCCCTGGCTATAGGGCGGTAACTTACTGAATATACCTGCCTTGCCTGCAACATTCGAGTTGAACCGAACCATAATTTCGGTCACTCGTCTGGTCAGTGCTAATTCTATATTAGCTACCAGTTTGTTTGGCACTCTTGGCTTCCTTAAGAGGTTTTCCACCTCCAGCTCAGTCACTCCTATGCCGGGCTGATGAGTGCTAAGAAGCACGAAACTGCATTCCGCGGCTGGAATTGACTGAGCTGGCGGTGTATTTCTGCCTTAGCCCTGGCTATAGGGCGGTAACTTACTGAATACAAAAGTAACTATATCTATTTCCATTTTTTTTCCTGGCTACGATACTGACCGTACATAAGTGTTGTTATTAAATTTGTATGACATAATACAGTATTTTGTTTAAGAATAGGATAATGGGTATTGAACAATATCCTGTAAGATTTCATTCAAGTATCCTTTTGCAGAGCTGCAAATTTAATGTGACCTTTTCTATGGAAAAAAGTTCCCCACCCATGATATAGAGTGCTATTCGTAAAATGTTCAGTTGAAAAAAAAAATTCAAAATTCGAATAATTGGTCCGTTGTCATTTTGAAATGATAAATAATCCTCTTTGTATCTCTAGATATTGTTAAAACAGTAACAAAGCTTAAACGTTCCTGTTTAAGCGGCGAAAATTGATAATTGATTTTGAATTAATTTCTAAAAAGAGACGCAGATCGTAGATGAGAGCAAGGCAGATCAAGTAGAATTTTTATTTCGCAAGGAATTAAATAATTTATTGAATAATTTGCTGGAGGCGAAAGTTTTATTAATAGGAGCATAAACTGTTTTCAATATGTCAACATAAGAAGTTTTACAACAAAGTAATGTCTATAACTTTTATTCACTTGCATATAGAACAGCAAATCGTAACTGCAATCACCATTGAAGGAAAATCTGATAGATTTTCTGGAGGGAAAATATAATCTCAGAATTTATTTTATCAACAAACATTTAAAACTCGGTTTTACACGAAAAATTTGATGTCACTCTTACCTTAAATTGAAATTTGAAAACATAGGTTGTGAACGTATGTAAAACACAAGGTGAAGCATGTCACCCCCCCCCCCCCCGTATTTGGAGCAGGCTCTGTATAAGTGGTGGTGGGGATACGGTGGTGAAAGTGTTATCGTTAGATAGCAGTGGGGTCTGGTGGGGATGAATGGGGCAAAGTGGTCATACGTCAAATAAATGGATGTACTTGGGAAATAAAGGTTCAAACAAGTGTAATTATTTTATTTTAGAGTTAAGCAACTAGGAACTATTTTCTGAATTCAAAATTTTATTGCTGGCTGTATTTTATTTAGTGAAATTCCTTTTGTGTACACATGAAACATTTTAGTTTTCCCGAATTATGCATTCTGCACAGTTTTTTGTTTTAACTACATCTTGTATATATTATTAATGGTATATTTTAGTAGTAGTTTTTGGAATAAAGCTAAAGAAAAACACTTGATTTATTCAAAACTCAGAAATGATAATTACAAAAAGCACTTAAAATGAATTATGAACAAATTTATGACACCAGGGCCACCCCGAACTCCTATTTTTGGGTAGGAGGAAATTCTCAGTTTACCGAAGAATGAAACTGAACTTTACCTAATGATAAAATAGTAGCGTAGACTCGTAATTTCATCTAATGAGAAGATAAATTAGGCATCATTAAAAAAAATATTGCCATGCGTACAAATTTGATGAATCGTCTAAATTTAAATACTTTGTGTTAGGTCACACCGACTTCTCGTGACCTCTCATTGGGTGCTTCTGCCACTCAGAGTAACTTTAAGCCATGTGAGGAATGATATGCAAAATAAGTTATTTTAATAAAAATTAGAACAGTTTTGAACCAGAAAAATAAAATTTCGAAATGCTGAAGTGCTCTTCATATTTATTTCATAGCATCGCGAAATTTGAATCACTTATTCCATGGCACAGAATATCAAAATGTGGGACCAGATGTTTCAGCAACTTTGAATCAGTATTCAAGAGTATCTTCCAAGCAGTAACTTCAGAAAGACTGGAAGAAGAAGTTGTGTATAGTGTTGCCGATTTTTCTTTAAAAGTCAAAAGTAGAAAACGAATAGGGGAAGGTTGCCGTCAATGAACCGGTTCCATGACTAGACCGCGAAGATATTTCCCGTACCAGAGTTAGTGCAGACGCGTAATCAGTTTTAGTACCTTCCTTTGTCTGAAAACAATCTACTGCAGAGTCGTCAAGTAGCTAAAATTATTTAATCATATTGTTAATCGGTCAGAAAAGATTTCTACTTATACTAGTGAAAAGTAGTAAGTAGAAAAGATTTCTACTTACTAGATTGTCTTACTATTATTGAGATTTTCATTTAGTTATAACATGCTCTGAATATCACTGATCCATTAAACGTAAACATTGACTTAAAAAAATTCCTTTTCAATTACAATTTTCCATACTTCACGTTTCATTATGATTCGTCACAGCAGTAACACCAATAAGAATATTCAAAATGACGCAATTGCTGTCATTGGACCACTAGGTGTTTCCTGACAAAGTGGTTCATTCATTGAAAATCTCAAATATTGTTGTAACTTCAGCTCAATTACCTTTGAAAATTGTTCAATTGTTTTAAAATAAATCTGACAATAAAAAAAATAGTCTCAGTAGTTCATGAAAATTCTTATACTTAATTATAATTTGAAGGCAATTTTTTTTTTTTAAATAAAATTGGTTAGATCATAATAATACAGTTTCAAATACGTTTGCTGTTCCAAAAAGAAAAGTCCTAAGTTCGTAAAATATGGCCAGTGGACAGGTAAGAGCATGTAACGTGCTACAGTAGCTTATATAAATGGTGGTATGGACCTTAGCGAAGTCTGCCTACAATATAGAGTCCTGAAACCAACTTTAAACATTCGCATAGAAAATAAAACCGGTTTGTTGTTACCTTAGTTACTTATTAAAAATTTAGAAGATAAGCTCTGCGAAATAGGAGTATGATTAGTAAATCACATTTTGAAACTAGAACAGAAGTTTTTCAAATTACTTCCGAAAAATTGGGGGAATTGGTCTTTCTAGAGACTGAGAAAAATAACTGTCCCACAGATTTAATTAATACGAAAAGTCTGATAGTACTTTATTCTCTGGTAGTTTGAGACTTAAGCTTCTGGTTTCAGTATTAAAATGGTCAAAAATGTTCTCTGACATTTTAGAGAGCAAGTTCAATCTTGCTTCGAACGAAAATTTTCAAAATCGATTTAACAAAATTATCAACAGTTCAAAAGAGGTTGAAAAGATATTAGCTAAGATCAGTGTTGCACAGGTTGGAAGAATATCAATTGGTGAACCAGGTGTGATGACAACAACTGTGTGTTGTGTGAGTGCTGGGGTGCTTTTTATGTTCCTCTTATCCAAAAATAAAACATTTTAGAAAATAAATCCATTTTTCTATCACTTATTGTTACTTGTATTGTTTATTGATCACCTGTTATAAATATTTGTAAGTTACGCATTGATTTTTTTAATTTAAGAATGTGGTCCATCCATAGCAACCAGTAGCCATGAATGGACAACATGGTAAAATATTTATTTTTAATTTTCATTCTTTATTGCGTATATTTATCATAAAAGTGAATATTGTTTTAAAAGAGAAATATACTGAGAAATCGTTCCTATAATTAACATGAAATTAGAGTTGGATTTCCTTTCTAAAAAAATCGAAAAATGGTATATGATTCATTGATTCCCCTATTATAACCTTGCTAGCAGAGTGTAGCATTCATACTTCTGTAGTTTCTTTTGAAATTAAAAATATTTCTTAAACTTAGGAAGGTAATATTTGAAGTTAGGGTGAGTGTTTTGGGGTAAGTGGTACCCTTTTTGAGCATAGTTCGTTTTTTAAAACTTATACAAAAGTTTTAAAACAGAAAAATTTAAATTTATTGCCATATCGTGGACATTATTAATAAGCAAAAATTCATTATTTTCTAAAATGATGCTTTAAACATTCTTAACAATTATATTTTTTGAAAAATCGGATGGATGTCCCACATACCTCATAATAAGGGGTAAGTGGGTCAGCCCCATTTTATTTTAATTAAAATGAAGCATTTCTAAAAAAGGGGTAAGGGGGTCTTACATGGTAAAGTATGTAAATTTTTTATTGTGAATTTATTTTTTGTAACTGCATCCATCTATGAGATATATAGTATTTTTAAAATCTATCACGGAAAATTTTAAAACAAAAAACAAAACAATTTCATTTGTGAAATTTATTGAAAGCCTATGGGGATATATTTTACTTTTACATATAAAGGTGTGTTGAAAATAAAATTGAAAAAGAAATCGAAAACACTAAATGACTGCGTCTATGAAAAGTTGGCTAAGGAGGAACCCTTATCGCTTCATCCTCGGTACTTATTCTAACATCATCTGCACAATGCTAATAAAAAGTTATTATGTATATATTTGTTCTTGCAAATTCAACAGTATTATTTAATTTATATCATCAACTTCCAACAGTATGCCTACTTAAATCTTAATGATTTTTTTCATGTATGTTTCACAAGTACATAATCACCAGCTTTAGCAGTTTTTGTAGCTGAACTATCAATTCCTACTAAGTCCTCATAGTTGTCTTGTATTTTAGTTGATTTTGAAATCCTTAAAATTATAGGAGGACCCACTTACCCCATAGTGAGACGACCCACTTACCCATTATAGCAAAAATGTACGGGGTAAGTGGGACCCCTCCTCTTAAACATTTATTAATAATATTTTAACAAAAATTCTTGTTGCTATATGAACTTGAAGTTAAATTATAAGTGAAAAATGAATCATCATAAAAAAATAATAAAAAATAACTTGGAAGCACTTCTTTGAAAAATGATGCTTGAACTCGCAAAAAAAAAATTTCAGATTTTTTTTTTTTTTTTTTTTTGACTAAGTACTATGACACAGAAAAAGATCCCACGAATCCCAAATATGTGCAAAAAAAATCACTGTGATGAAATTTAACGTGATCTGTGCAAAAAAGTTTTAAAACTTTATCCATGTTTTTGTTTTAGGGCGTTGACTGACGCAAAGTTTAGTTCCTTCGTCGGCTTTGGTAATTTCAAGTAAATAGACGAAACGACTGGAGCATAAATAACCTTTCAATCACTTCCAGAGTTTGGGGAACAGCCAGAAATCGCGATGTGCTAAGTCAGGAGAGCAAGGAGCCTATTGAACTACAGGAGTCTTGTTTCCCAGTGACAGACGCTATTGACAGACGGGGGAAAAATCCACATCGCGCTTTATTTATATCTATCAAGATTTTACAAAAAAAAATAATAATAATAAAAGAAATTAATTTGAACTTTGACATCTTGAATTCAAATGTTTTTCGCAATCACGAGTGTGTGTGTGTGTGTATATATATAGGCGTGTGTGTGTGGGGGGGGGGGGTATGTTTGGGTGTGGGCGGTTTGTGAATGTGTGTAGGCATGTGTGTGTGGGTAGTTCTGTGTATGTGTAGGTGTGTGTATGTGTTTGTGTGTCTGTATGTATGCGTGTGTGTATGTCTTTGTGTGTAGGTGTATGTGTGTGTAGATATATGTCTGTAGGTGTATGTGTGTGTAGATGTATGTGTGTAGGTGTATGTGTGTGTGTAGGTGTATGTGTGTGTAGGTGTAAGTGTAGGCAAGTAAGTGACGCAACCCGGAGACGGTTTTCGCTAGAGGAGCAGCATCGTGAGGCGGTGGTGCTGGCGGGAAAATAAAATGATAAGACGCCAAAGCAGTCAAGTGAGAACAATAAGCAATCGTGATTTCTCAATAATAATAAGTTGGATATTTTTCTATCAGCCCTTGCATATTAACCAGCACCGACAAAAACTCTAAATTCCTAGAAATCAGGGAAAACATTTATACCCCAGACACATAATTTCTTTAGGTTTATACAGGGCCGACGAGAGCCGAGGTCAGCCAAGTCGGAAAATAGGAGCCCAGCTCGAAAAGGAGCAACATATATTTTACAAGTTTTACGGGGTGAGGGAAGCCCGGAGACCAAACTGACTTGGGGCCCCCCTTGACCGGCGGCCCGGAGCTTATATGCAAATTCAGTTTAACATGGTTTCTGAAAGATTTAACCACTTGCTCAGTGTAGCATGGTCCACCTATGGTTATTTTTATATTCAATTGCATCCTTAAATTTTGCTTCTGAAAGTTGGAAAGAAAATTTCTATGCAAGTTTTTACAGCATGAAATGTCTTCCCGCACCTTGTATTAGACAAAAAAAATCAGAATTTTAAAAAGAAAACTATACCTGATGTCTTGACAAGAGCTGTTTCTTTGCAGGTAACAATTCAAATGACTGAGACGCATTGCTGATGAAATTTTCAAGGTTCTTTCGAATACTTCTCTGTTTACTCTTTGTGCGCCTCTTATGTATACGGAACGCGTCCACCACCCCTTCCTGTTTCAGGTTTTCAACTCTTGGTAATCGTTGCGTACTCAAACAATCATTCTGACGAGAAAAAATTAAAACTTTGTCCATTGCCCTTTGTAGAACAAGAGTACCAGACAAAACCCCAAAGTAATTCAGTGATAGTAGTTGCATAATTTCAAAACAAAAAAGTATTCTGCTTGTATAATGACTTTTTCAATGGATTCTTAATTTCTGTGCCTCAGGGTCAGACAAGCGTGAATCCAATAATCACGAATGTTATAAGGGAGCGAGTTCATGGGTGCCCCACTGGGAGGTCACTATGACTTTCCAGAAAAATGTCCTTATTCGGAAGTTTTGTTTGACGATTAGGCAAAATTATCATCGTTCGGCAAATCTGGGTGAATCTCAATCTTTTTATGCACCACAAAAACGTTTTTACGCTCTCCTGCAAAGTAGTAATAAGCAAGACAATCAGGGGTCGAGGTTTTCACCAATATATTGGGTATTCAGCAGACCTTGGGCTAACGGGGGTTTTGTTTGAAATTCTTGGATTTAATTCACGAAGAAGATGCATTAAATATTGACAATATGAAACAAAATATTTTCTCTAAAATTTAGCTTTTTGAGAAACCAATCTAGATTGCATATGTTTGAAATTTTCAAAAAGTTTGCATAGGTAAAAAAAAAAAAACTTTTTGCTCTGGCCCTCGATGTTATTTCTCTCTTTATGCTATACAGTTTTCTTGCATATCTTGTATCTAATGGTTGTATCTAATCAAGACATTAGCCTTTTTTTGTGAAGTAGAAGGTTTTACACCGTTTTCAAAGGTTTTGTTCCGATGAAATAGTTATTGAAAATTCAATTTTGGCATTTGATATCACAATTGTTCACTTTATCATTTCTCATTTAATAATTGACCAACTACAATAGTAGCAATTGCGTAAAAAGTGAATGAGAATTCTTATTATACTATCTTGGTTTTTTTTCTTCTATCTAATGAACTTTACGAGCTCAATCTTTGTGTTTTCAAAAACTCCTAATGGCAGCCTTGGTGTTACGTTAGTCTGGCTTTGAAGCACAGATTTTTTTTTTGAGAAAAGTTTATTATACTGGCTTTATTTGAAGCAACTAGGAGCGAGTAACTTCGAGTTAAATATTGTAGCGGTAAGTTTTTTCTTCTTTTTTAAGCAGAGAACGGGAGTTTTGATTCTTAGTAAAAAAGGAATTTTTCATAAAGATAGTGAGTATATTTTCGCATGTGTATGTGCGGTGATTGTATATGCGTTTGCAAATGAGCACACTCCGTAAAAAAAGGTGAAGATGGATCAAGAAATTTCAAGAGAAAAAATATCCCAAAATTTCGTTTCTGTAAAGACTTGTTTTCTAATTTTATTAATCAGTTGGTACACTTTGCTCGGCGTTAATTTTTCCACAGTGTTTATGCACAGTATTATTTATTTAGTTTAAAACTTGTTTCTTCCTCTTAAATCATCTTAATGTTATCATTAATTTGCAGTTAATTGCGCATAGACGCAATCAGACATTTGTGCAGATGCGCAGATGATATATCCACAGTAAAACTTCCCTTCCCCAGGGGCGTGCACAGAAATCTTCGAGCCAGTTACAAACGACTTTTACGAGGCCCCTCCATATTGTTTACCAGTACGTCCCTACATATATTTCACTTCTCATTTTAAAAATCTCGGGCCTCCGTCAGGTTCGGGCCTGGGACCAACAGTTATCCCTTCTCCCCCCCCCCCCTGTGCACATGTATATACATATATTAACAATCACGAATTGCTTAGTATCTTCACTCGACCGTAGTTGATGTTCTTTTGATTTTTCAGTTTACCATGACGACGAAAATAGATCTAGTTCGTTCTCATTATTCCTTTGTTTTAGAGAGACTTTTTAAGTCAGTTTTTAAAGCTTCAATTTCTTCCGGTTGAGTTCCATCTAAGTTAATAATATGCAATTTTACAAATTAACATAATATATAATTATGCAAAAAATTTATAATTATACCACTCAGGCTGTTGAGAGGGCTATTAAACTGATTACTTAGTCGGGTAGGTTGGGATTTTGGAATGAGACAAGATATGAATTTATGTAAAAAACTTTATACTTTCGATCATCAATGCAAAAATTAAGTCATAAGCCAAACTTCAAACCTTGATCCAAACTTAGAAACTTGTTTAAACTAATATAATTATTTGAGAACATTTTTTTTTTTTTTTTACAAATGTATAAGTTCTTAGAAATTGCAGGGTGGAACACAAAGTGCCACCCCCTACTTGTGGTGGGTTCTGGGTTGTTAATGCAATAACATCTAATTTCGTTTCCAACAAAAAGTAGTTAGTACCTTGCACATTTATTGTGAAAAAATTTAAACTGGAATCTAAAAACACGAAATACTGCAATGTGCAAAATAAGCTAAAAACGTCGATTTTTGTTCATTTGGCGAAACTTTGCAGCTCATGTGCGAAATAAAAGCTGTAAAAGAATGTAAATATGTTCAAAGATATATGAAAAGAATGTTAAAATGAAGCATTTAAATGGTTTTAGAATAAACATTTTAAACATTTGGATTTTCATAAAAATACTTGAAAATTCAAGCTTTGCAGCCATTGCGCGATCAAAAGACATAAATATTAATTATTTTTTCCAAATAAGTTTTCCCGTGTTTAGGATGGCAATACACATTTTTTTTTTGCTATTAGAAGTTTTTTTTTTTTTTTTTTTTCGAAAATTTCCATATTTTCGGCCCAACCTATTCTGCAACCGCTAAATAGTTATTACCCCTATAAATCGCGAATTTCTCTAACTTTTCCGATCCGAGGCACCCTTTGGAGAGTTAGAATTTTCCCCCGACACCCTGGTCTAGTTTTAATATAAATTAATTATTGATATCATGGGGGGGGGGGGTGCCGTGGTACCAACTTCGAGAACCCCTGATGATTTACGCTTTAATGAAACTTTGGTGTTGCGGAGAGGAAAAGTTGTTTTCTCTGTATCGATACTACATTAGCAGAGAAACAACTTTTACAGAGTTCATCCAGCTTTAGAAAAGGGAAATTTCGCAATACTATTTTGACATCTAAATATGGCTAAGATACTTATAAGAGTAAAATTCATCCGTACCAAAATTCAGAAAATTTAAGTAATAGGGTAAATTTACTCACATTGGGGCTCGGTACATCTCGAGATAGTTTTAAATTTTTTCCCGAGATTTTAAATTAAATCTCAGTTTTTGCAGATGTACTTACATAGCAGCCCGATCTAATATTCAGATGAGTTTTGAGTCTTTATTAAGTTTTTTATTTTGAAAACATGTCGAGTATTTTTCATGCAGGACTTCTATAAGTTTTTAATGACATTAAATAATAAATACATTAGTAACATAGTAACACCTATAATAAAAAATTACCATGCGGCGCAGCGTTGCGAAAATTAATCATCCATGTGCCGCGAGAATTAAATATCGTTCAAGAGAAAGCCAAAACCTTAGGTGTGAAAATAACCGATCACAGCAAAACCACGTGACCGTGAGGTATGAAATTTAAAGTTTCTTGGATTTCTCCTGGACCCCTTATCAGATCCAGACCAAATTATAATGGGACCATCTGGGTAGTATACCCTTCCAAACAAAAAAAAAAAAATCAAATCGGTTCAGTACTGTTGGAATAATTCGAAAATGTACATAAAAAGCCGCAATATGAAATCATACCCTCCTTTTTTGAAGTCGGTTAAAAATATGTTCAAATGAAAGGAAATATAATGAAATTTGTTTTTTTTTTTCTTTATAAAACAAGTGTTTAATAAGTTTTAGTGTTTAGTCTAGCAGTATGAAATTCTAAAATTTCATTGCGAATATAGGGTGCACTTTAGAGCATGTGGAGGAAGAAGGCTGAACCTGGGGGCACACGATATGCCTAGCGAACTTTTATTCAAAATAATTTAACTAAAAGGTTGCATAATACTTTCTGTTGCTAGACCTAGGCGAAGTTGCAAAAATAATAAGTCAAATGATTAACCAAAAATTTATTTCTATGAATTTATTTCAAAATAAAATATTGCTCCCGTTGTTTGTTATTCACAGAATACGTTTAATATTTTTTAAGACCCCGTTAGCTATATTACCATTCATTCTTTCATCAAGATACTTGTATTGTGAAAAATAACAATGCATCAATAATACTGTACATTTCAGCCGGATAAAGCTTTGATATCCTTTTCTTTCTGCTCATGATCCCTTCCAAAAAACAGTAAGCACAAAATGTTTGCCAAAGTGTAAGAGGTAGAATCAAAGATATTTCAAAACCACTTATTCCACACGACTCTATTTTTTCCTACCAACTTTTGGAAACCATTATTTCAAAGTAATTACGTTAAATGTCACTCGTTTTAACTAGCTGCAATTCAGTTTTTAATATTAATTATTTTAACAAGTTTTCTTCCTAAACCCATACTTTTTCGCAAAAAATATTAAGATTAACTTCAATTTTCACATTGAAAGGGAGAATTAGTTGCCATCTTTCTTTACCGGGTACTGAGTTCCCAGTAAAGAAAGAGAAAAGGAGAAAAAGAAAGATGCTCTTAGGAGAAAGAAAGATGTCCTACACCTGCATGGGACTCGATTAAACTTCATTCACAGGAAAGACAGACTATATGTAAACAAAGAATTGCGCCACTTGGTGACCTCAATTACGTACTTGGGTTTTAAAAGAGCAAGTTGGTGCCAAACAGACGACGAATGTGAATCCGATTGGTTATTTTTTTTTATTCCAGATAAAATCCGCAAAAGTGGCATAACGACAAACCTTCTTGAAACCTTATTTTTAACTTTCGGTTCTTGTGTTCCGTGAACAGAGTGTAGATCATTTTGCGCTTGCATACTACTCAGTGAATAAACGCTTTCGAATGCAAAAGCAAAACTTTATTTCCAAGTCGGTTCAACTGATTCAACTACATATGGTCACACATAGGGTCACATATTAATCTATAGAACACATTTCACTCCACGTTTAACTTCTTCTGCGGCACCTCCTGTTTCTTCGATCCCAGCGATATCCTCTGCAACACCTGGCTCCTCTTGGCGGTCTGCAATTGCATCCGAAAATGTTGCAGAATCCTGACGCTTGTCCAGCAGTCCCACCGCCCTGTCGTTTGAATCTTAAGTGGTTGGTGGATGTCTCTGCAATCGTGTCGGTGTCCTTGTTAGAAACTGAGGAGGATAAGACACCCGAGACTATTAGAACGAGGAGGATGACATGAACGAACTTCATGATTGGTTGGAGACCTGTAGAGAAAAGAAGACATTAACCATTAATTGTTGGTGCAACACGAAAAGCACTTATGGTATGTTTGGAATGAAAAGTAGTGACTGAAAACAGGACGACTTGTTGAATAGGTCTGTTTAGACTTATGAATGTACCCTGCCATCCGCGTTTTTCTAAGAACACTTTTGATAGGTCGGATGCGTAAAGCACATTTGAAAGAACAGCACTCAATGGAAGTCATAGGAAAGAGTTATGTTTTTTTTCTTGTGTAAATTCCATGTGTAAGTTTTGGTTGAAACGAAATCAAATGTTTAATGGAACAAAAACTCGGCCAACTAGCCCACTTTAAATTCTAAATGAATCTCCCATTCAACTACACAACATAAATATAGCAAATGTTGCAACCCTTTTTGTTTATTTTCAATGTCAATTATCGTGATAAAGGTATAGTATTCATTTATATTGCTAAATTTAAATCCTTGGTGTAAACACCAGGTATCATTGGACATTATTGTCTCTCTAAAATCATGCCTATTGTTATTTTTTACTTTAGTTTTTTCTAATTGTATGAGCTATAATCAGTATAATTGGCTTTTTGTTGGTCATTATCAGTTAGTTAGTTTTAGTATTACGATCAGTAAGGGTTTACAATAAGTGCGTGTCCTTCATATCTATCTTTAATGATTTCAATGAGCCTCACAATAACACTTAATACACTGCTCATCTTTTTAATATAATTCCAATCAAATCAAGAAGTTCATTCACGTCGTCCCTCTTGTTCTAGTTATCTTCAGCACTCCTTAATAAGAACAATAACATGATTGGTGAGACAACCACCAAGCATTTGAGATTCGAGCGAAAGGGGAAGGATTGGTGCTCTGGGGAATTTCTGCATCATTTTTGGCTGTAACTGCTGAACACCAAGACAAGCAAGTGCTGTAGAGGACTGAGAACGAATAAAGGATAACTAAAAAGAACTTAAACGAACAGACATTTGTTCTATAGAACAGCATTTTCCAACCTTTTTTTGATCCGCAAAAGATAAAACTGATTAAAACAGTTTCAGGGACCAGAAAATTTGTAGTATATTAATGAACTGTTATATGCAAGGCTACGGAGTCGGAATAGGATCCATTCCGGGAGTTTAAGAGCCTCCGACTCCTTTAACCCCGAAGTCAGTTCGACTCCTCAAACGCTGGCAGAGTCGCGAATTTTGAGGGAAAATGATAAAATCCAACTCTTTTGGTATTTTAAACCTTCAACTTCGGACTCCGCAGTCCTGGTAATATGAGCCAATTTTAATGTTCTTACTTTACGAGGCGTGTTTTTAAATTTAGGTACGTTTTGTTTTAGACACCAGTAGTTCGCGCGCATACCGCACCGAACACGTGCGTCGTTCACTGGCATGCCTCGGGAAACACTGTGCTCATTTTCAGCTCTGTAGCCAACCTGTACGGTTCAGTTCTATGCCTTTCATAATGTTTAAGGTTACCAACTCGCCCGCCGCATGTGAGGGTCGCTCAGTGATGCGTTTTTTGTCAACAAGGAGGCTGTCTGCTGCAGAAATTAATCGACAGAATTGCGAAGTGTACGGTGATACTGTTATGAGTGAAAGCAAAGTGCGTAAATGGGTAAGAGAATTCAAAGATGCATGGCCGTGACAACGTCTATGATGAGGAGCGCTCCGGCCACCTTCTTTGATTACAGACGAATTGATGGCATCAGTGAAAGCGAAATCTTGTCGATGCATTTCTGCAGCAGAGAGGTTCCCTGCTGACAAAAAGCGTATACCGCGCAGCTCAGACGCGTGGCGTTATTGGGGGACTGTTGTGGTCAGCGAACGATTTTCGAAGGCATTATTTTTCGATATTCAGGTCATATTTTATTTTTATAGGATTTTCTATTGGGTTTTCTTTTCCTTATTTCATCAACGTTTGTTTTTGTTCTTATAGTTGAAGATAGTTACTTATCTAAATAAATAATTTGATTTGTCGTATTATTCAATTTTGACTGTTCTTTACAACGTTTTTCGTATAGTTTATTTGGCGAAACATTTTAAATTGCAGAAAAAACCCTTTTCACTCGCTAAAGGGCAGTGTTACGGTATCGTGGTTGCTTGGCGCATTAAGCGATGAACTATGTAGTTGAAGGATTATTTTGAGTTTTAAAACTACTGTTAATCTCTTGGCGAATAGTTTTAAATTCCAAAAAGACTCCAATACGTTTTTTTTTTTGAAAAGGTGTGTACGCATTTTAGTAGAAGAAAAATGATCATTTGACATCAGATGTGGGCGGGGAAGGGGAGGGGCGTGAATTTTTTTTTTTTTTTTTTAAATTCAGCAGACTTTTTTTAAATTCTTAGCACGGGCATCGCCGTGCTGCTAGTTGTAAATATAGGGGGAAAAGATTCATCACACCAGCTTCCTCGCAAGCATTATGTTCTTGATAATACGAAATTGTTTCAATCCTATAAATAAAAAAGTCACAGTAGTACTAGGAATTTAATTTGGAAAGTGTAGAGCAGTGATTTTCAACCTGTGGTCCACGATCAATTTCCATGTGGTCTGCGAACAGCTAATATATACTACATAGATTCAATGAATAAACGCTTCCGATTGCAAAAGATAATCTTTATTTCCGAAACATCAGTTCAACCGAAAGATCTAAAGAACACATTTGCCTCTTTGTTCAGACAGACGAAATTAAATTAGCTTCGTTAACCTTGGATTAACCGGCTCTTTGGCGGCACCTCCTGCTCCTCTGATCCCAGCGATATCCTCTGCAGCACCTGGCTCCTCTAGGAGGTGTGCAGTTGCAGCCGAAAATGTTGCAGAATCCTGTCGCAGCACCGCAGTTGGGGCACCCCTGTCGCTTAAATCTTAAGAGGTTGGCTGATGCCTTTGTGATCATGGTGTCGTCCTTGTTAGGTGCTGCCGAGGATAAGACACCTGAGATGATTAGAACGAAGAAGATGACGTGAACAGACTTCATGATTTGTTGGATGCCTGCATAAAAAATTTATTCAACATTAATTATTGGCATAGAACGAAATGAATTCTGACAGAGTTGAGGACTAATTTATCAAAAAGGAACGTATCTATTTTCCAAAAATGGTCAGGAGGTGAGAAGAACAAATTAGGAGGCGCAAAATAGTTTTATCAACTTCTCTAGGTAAAGAATTGATTGAGCACAGGAGCACAGCAAATCATGGGCCAGAGTGAGAAATGTTTGTGTAAAAAAAAAACAAGGAGATATCGCTATCTTAATTTTGGATATGTTCCCTTTTGAACGAAAACCAGAATGTTGAAAATTCCAATTTCACCAAAACTTTAATATTTCATCTTCTCATATTCTCTTATCGAAGTACATGAACCTAAAAAAAGTGGATTAAAATTTGAGGATTTTGGACATATTTTCCTCTGGATCTAAAAGTCTTCGTACTACAGATTACTTCACGATATGTCCCCTTTTGTTCAAAATAATATGTGCAGAGGCCAGATTTGTTACCTTTTGATTAAAAAGCCACACATTACCATATAATCAATAAGGATTTTAAACGTTTGGACTTCTTGAGAGTAAGTGATTGGATAAAGGTCATCTGAAAGATTTATAAAATGTCATAAAATGAATATTCTAAAAAGTGGATTTGTTCGCTTTTGATAAATTACTCCACAGTTGAAATATAAAGCATTGCGAGTAAGGCTGGTTCCGTTCCATCTTGAGGCGCTAACTTGTAGCTTATTACCAAAGCATTTACCTCCGCTTTACGCGCTAAGCCACCTAAATTAATTTCAACTGCTAGTGTCAGCTTCAATGAGAGATCTACTACCTCCAGCTTGTTTATGACCATTACAGATTTTTGATTTATAGCAAGCGAAAAACTGAAGTATCTGGAGGAGATAGTGGAACTGTTTGGTATGTATTTGTAGTACTAAAGTTTCCGGGAAAAGTAGGGGAATGTGAGGCAAAGTGAAATTGTTAAGGTGACTGAGCTTTTTACCAAAATGAAGAAATTGGAAATTTGTTTTGAAAATTACTGTACAAAATGAAAGAACATTGTACTTTATAAAAAAAACTTTAATTGAAACATTATTTTTTAATTTTTGTAATAATTTTAAACCCGAAAAAAAGTGGAAAATTTTTCCTTTTTTTTTTCTTTTTCTTTTTTTTTTTTTTTTTTGGCAAAGTGAAAAAAGAAATATTTTTCTAACGAAATATTTTCTTTTTGATTATAAAGAGTATTTTTGATCAATTGAACTTGTAAATGTAATTTTTAATGAATAAATGAAAAGAAAATGGAACAATAAATTAATGATTAAATTAATTAATTAATATACGAAAAAGAATAAATAAGTGAGTAAAAGAGCGAATGAATAATAAAATAAGTGAAATACTAAACGTAGGAATGTAATTTAATTAATAATGAAATACGTGACTGTTTTAGTAAATGATTGAGTGAGTAAACCAAATTAACTAATTTTACTTTGCCCCATTCACTTTGCCCCCCATGTACTCGACTACTTGAGTAAAATATTTAAATTATAAGTAAACTTAATATTAACTAAACAAGTATAGCATCGTATATTAGAAGCTCCGAATTAATATTTAAAATGTTTATAACCAGAATTTCATCATTTTATAATATTAAAAACTTTTGACTTTCAACCAATATTACAACAAGAGTATCAATTTTTAAAAAATACTTGCATTATCAAATGCTTTAATCTTCGACGGTATTTTTTTCGTGACTGGAATGGACTACATGTGTAACTACATTGATAAAATATTACTAGATACGTGGCGCTAAGCGCAGAGTAGATATTTCATCTTTTCAATTTCCCCCATATTTGCGAGCATCTTTTCGCCCTCATATTAGAATTTTTTGTCCTAAAATAAAAATTCGGTATTTTTTGGCGCTCGAAAAACTTCCTACGTTCCTTTCCCTGTGCCCAAGTACCTCTCTCCCAAATTTGGTCCAGATATGGCGTAAACTGGATTTGTATAGAGAACATACTTATATACACATATATATTCTCTGTTTTATTTACATACATAAGTCTCAGTTGAAAAGCAATATTATTGAAAGAATTGAATTAAAAATATGAAACGCTTTGATGCAGATCAGAAAACACCAGCAACTAATTAAAAACTTTCGATTGGCATTAATTTTTTTTAAATAGGTGTGTGTCTGTTTTTGTAGATTAGCTGTCAAAGAACAAAACCGGTGCTGTGAAAAAGCTGTATGACCTACAGTCAGTTGCATTGACTGACTAAACCTTTATTAGTTGATTATCTGATTTTTGCTCAGCATCTATTTAGAGGGAGTGCAATAAATAATTTTCCTTCAAACCTATCCTCAGTGCTTTTAATTTTGGATCTAGGATAAACAGTTCTCGTTTCAGACTAAAACTCACACATTTATTATTTTTCCTGTTGATGAGTTTCGTTCCAGACAACCGATTAATACTTAGTGTCTTCTTTTTTGTACTTCCTTTTACAAAAAAGGAAGTATTGTATTCGCGAAAAAAATTTCACTCAAAAATCGACATTCATTTCTATTTTGTTCACCCCCGAATGAATGTTGGAGTTTTTTTTTTTTTTTTTTTCGACTTGACCACAAGTGGATATATGCCTAGGAACGTACAGACACCCGAAATATCCCTTTTGGCGATTCCCGAGTTAATTACAACGAGTTTTCTCGTGACGTCTGTATGTACGTGTGAATGTGCGTATGTATCTCGCATAACTCAAAAGCGGTATGTCCTAGAAAGTTGAAATTTGGTACGTAGACTCCAAGTGGGGTCTAGTTGTGCACCTTCTGTTTTAGTTACATTCGGTTGTTCCTAAGGGCGTGTTTTGCCCCTTCTTGAAGGGAAATCATTGTTAATTTCGAAGTAAACTCAAGTGGTGTTATAATTTGGCGGACACTTGGCAATATATCGCCAGTCTTTTTATAACCAAGTTTTGTCGCCAACGTGACGGCAAACTTGGCGACTTTTTTTTAAAATCTGGTTTTGATTGCCCACTGTTGGTGATATTTAGAGAGTAAGCTATTGAATCACATTAAAATTGCCAATAATGGGGAAATGACATTAAATTGGAGTAAAAGGAAGTCATGTGATGCACACATCAGCTCGGTTTTTTTTTTTTTTTTTTTACAGGTATAGAACTAGTTATGAAAATAGTTCACGTTATCCTCCTTGTTACAACCACCTCAGGTGTTTTATTCTTGACGCTCCCTGACAAGGACGACAGTATGACTACAGAGACGTCGACCATCCACTTAGTAGTTACCCAAAGTGGCTCAGGAGCTGCAAACGATGGTTTCATGGGATCGAAAGATTCAGTTGGTTTCAAATGCAAACCTTTATTTTAAGAGCATCAGTACAATCGAATCGTCTACAGAACATGATTTCCTCGTCTTTAAACACCTTCTGCAGCCCCTCCTCCTTCTTCTATCCCAGCGATACCCTCTGCAGCACCTGGCTCCTCTAGGTGGTCTGCAGTTACCTTAGAGCAGGAATTAAAATGGAGGGAGTAAGTCCGATCATTGGTTTAGCAAAAGCTGACCCAAAGACCCCAAGTCACGGGATTCAACAACGACGGATGGTTGGCACGTTTTTGCGTAAAACAAGCGAAAGAAACCTGATTTCTTCCAATGCTTTGCTTCAAAATCTATCACGTGACTTGGGGTCTTGGATTCATGAAGGAAAAAGTCTTCACTACCTTCATTTTATCTCTTCTCGATGGCAGTTACAGCCGAAAATGTTTTATTGGAAAGATGTCTCCCCAATTTCGACGACACGAAATTCCCCCTCTCCCTCCCTGTTTTCCAGTTTCCATTAACTTTTTGATACGAGGGAAGATCAAAAAGTCTTTATGCCTGTTTTTTATTCGCCAAAAACAGGTAGATACAGGTATTCACAAATATACGTAGTGTACAACGAACCTTATGTCTCCACATAGTCACCACGGCCGGTTCAGACATTTGTCCCATTGCAGCACTAAATCAGAGATTCCCCTGTGGTAAATTCTTCTGGCTGCCTGTGGAACCACCGTCGGACCGCGTTCTTAGTTTCTTCGTCACATATGAATCTCTGCCCTGCCAGAAACTTCTTCAATGGAGCGAAAACGTGAAAATCATTAGGGCAAGGTCTGGACTGTAGGTGCCCCTGTGAATATACAAAACGAATAATACTTCGCTGCTCATATGGACGTCTGAAGAACAACCGTCATCTTGCTTTGTATTCACAGTCATGTTTTGGCTAAAACAAACTAGGCGCAGAGACTTTTTCATTTGCCCTCGTATATTAATAAGGGGGAGAAAATTTGAAATGTCCGCGAAACTGGAGATAAACCGTTGGAAACGTATTAGTATCAGCAAAAATGTCGACAAAATTCAGTCAGTGAAAAGTAGTTCTCTCTTCCTGAAAAAATAGTTAGCATTGGTTGACATGAAAGAAACAATTTGCCAGTTACTCTCAATAACTGACTCTGTATCACTTTTCTCCCCATCTCCCTACTTTTGACGCAAAAACTTAAGGATTACCTAAGGCCCCTTTAGTGGAAGCGCCGACGCATCCTCCATTTTGGAGCAAACTGGATCCAGTGCTTCGCAGCGATAGCATTGCTGCTGATGTTTACATTTCTTCAGCATATGTTAAATTGAAGTCAAACGGGTGGTTGTTCGTCTGTTAATTGTGCAAACAGCACCACAAGAAAGGATTTCAGCTCTTCAGATTTCCAGCAGATGCAGAAAGAAGAAAGAAATGGATCATTAATAGCCGACGAAGTGACTGGCATCCTGGAAATGGAGCTCGCTTGTTGTGAGGGTAATATCGATTTATTTCTCATGATTTTACTATCGTTACGTTATAAACGCTCTGTAATCTTTGCTAACGTGTTGAAGTGTTCTACGGAATGTCTTTTATTCTGTACTAGTGGTGCCCGCACGGCTTTGCCCGTAATAGAAAAATTAAAAGGTCTTTTGGTTCGCCTGCATATTTACAAATAATGTATGGTGAATTTTCTCGCCAATTGGCTTGTACCCATGTTACGGTTCCACGTTATGATAATTTCGTATCTCGCCAATTGGCTTGTGCCCATGTTACGGTTCCACGTTATGATAATTTCGTATCTCGCCAATTGGATTGTGCCCATGTTACGGTTCCACGTTATGATAATTTCGTATCTCGCCAATTGGCTTGTGCCCATGTTACGGTTCCACGTTATGATAATTTCGTATCTCGCCAATTGGATTGTGCCCATGTTACGGTTCCACGTTATGATAATTTCGTAATTTACTCGTCCATCTTATGATATTTCTGTTCTTAAAATTGCAATAGAAACTAAACCACATCGAATTTTCGAAAAATCGCTTCGTGGTGCACATCCCCATGCTACAAACTAACTTTGTGCCTAATTTCATGAAAATTGGCCGAACGGTCTAGGCGCTATGCGCGTCACAAAGATCCTGACAGATATCCTGACAGACAGAGGGACATTCAGCTTTATTATTAGTAAAGATTTCCCTGTTGTGCGATAAGTACGCCTGCTCCAACATGGCGGATGGTCGGCCTCTCCAGTTATAGAGGTTCTACGATTACCCACTTCCACACGGTGTGGGAGAAGTGGTCCCTGGTCAGCTTGCTTCCATAGAGTATTGAGAATTGCAGTTCCTCCTCTCCTAACTGTATGACACTCGATTGTTATGGGGTCTAAGGACCCTTAACCTTCAAATTTTTCAATTTTCTGTTATATGTTATGCATAATTTAATTCTGAACAATTTGATACCTTATTTATTACCATACACCAAAAACTTTTCAAGTTATGGTAAAAATGCGTAACCTTTCCAACGTAGAGATTTATGCTAACAGCAGCTGTTTAAGTCTCTTTTTCTCAAGTGCCGGTTTCTCGTTTTGCGCGCATGATATCTTAGAAAGTTTGTTATATATTTCCGCAAAACTTTTCATGCATGTTTGTCTGGTTTATTTTTATGATCTGAACCTAAATTTTAACTAAAAATAAAAGTTAATATTAAAATAAAAAAATATTTTCCCCCAAAATTTTGGAAAATTTTGATATTAACTTATAAAATTTCATAAATAAATTAAATAATTTTTAAAAAATAAATAAATTTAGGTTCAGATCATAAAACTAAACCAGACAAGCATGCACAAAAAGTTTTACTTAAATATATAAGAAACTTTTTGAGGTATATATAATGCGCGCAAAACGAGAAACCTGAGAAAACGCAACCTGAGAAAAAGAGGCTTAAACAGCTGCTGTTAACATAAATCTCTGTGGGGAAAGTATACGCATTTTTTCGATAACTTGAAAAGTTTTTTGCCTATGGTAATAAATAAGGTATAAAATTGTTCAGATTTAAATTAGCCATAACATATATTTGTTCCAGAAAATCAAACATTTTGAAGGTTAAGGGTCCTTAGACCCCTTAAGTACCGGAAAGTTAAAAAACTTTCGATTCCAAAAGCAAACCTTTATTTTTAGGCAATCGGTTATTATTAGTACAATCGAATCGTCTGCAGAACATGATTGCCTCGTCGTCTAACTCCTTCTGCGGCACCTCCTGCTCCTTCGATCCCAGCGATATCCTCTGCAGCACCTAGCTCCTCTAGGTGGTGTGCAGTTGCATCCGAAAATGTTGCAGAATCCTGACGCTTGTCCAGCAGTCCCACCGCCCTGTCGCTTAAATCTTAAGTGGTTGATGGATGTCTCTGCAATCGTGTCGGCGTCCTTGTTAGAGACTGAGGAGGATAAGACACCCGAGACTATTAGAACGAGGAGGATGACATGAACGAACTTCATGATTGATTGGATGGATACCTGTACAGAAAAGAAAACATTTACTGTTACTTGTTTGTTGGAAACGGGAGGTGCTTATGGCAGGTCTGAAAGCACTGGGGGTAGTTTTGAAGTAAAAGCATTTAATGGTAATACAGAAAGAACTCCATGTGTGTGGGATGATTCGACTGAAGCGCAATCTTATATATATTATATTTCTGTAGCCTTTTTATCTGTCGCTACATGAGGTTTTTTTTATTTCCGGATCAAATTTCATGATTTCCCCCCCCCCCCTCATTTTAAAATTTATCGTGCCTGCTAATGACGAAAAATGAACCCATATTCTAAAAGTTGTATTTTCTGTCAAAAAAAAAAAAAATTTCTAAAAGCACTAGACTTAGTAGTTCGGTTAAATTAATAAGTTTACCTTTCGTTGTCACCAATAGAGCTGAGAAGCTCAATCGGCAGAGAATTTGCCTGTTACTCAACTGGACCAGAGCTCGTGCCCTGTCCGGAGGATCTGCTAGTATCGAAAAATTAGACCAATCCATTACATATACATGTAACGTAAAATAAATAGCATTCCTACTGCAAGAAAATAATTCAGCGGGGAACGCTTCTTGCTATTTCGATACGTTGATACAGACTGTAGTTCGTATGCAGGTAAAGTGACTACTAATCGAGCTTTAGCGCGGCTCAGAAAATTAAGCTTTGTCTTGAAACGTGTTAAGACTTGCAATAAGTACTTTTTCTTAAAATCCCTCCTCAGTGCCTCAGTTTTTATTAGGGTTTCCTGGGGGTACTTTTCGTTTTAGACCACCAATTAATGCTTTGAGTTGAAAATGTTGAACCTAACCATTGCTTCGGTCACTCGGCTGGTCAGAGCTAATTCTGTATTCGCTACCAGTCTGTTTGGCTCTCTTGGCTTCCTTAAGAGGTTTTCTACCTCCAGGTCAGTCACTCCTATGCCAGACTGGTGAGTGCTAATAAGCACGAAACTGCAGTCCTCGGCTGGAATTGACTGAGCTGGCGGTGTATTTCATGTTTTTCTGCCTTAGGCCCTGGCTAAAGGGTGATAACTTACTGAATATACCTGCCTTGCCTTCAATATTTGAGTTGAACCGAACCATTGCTTCGGTCACTCGTCTGGTCAGAGCTAATTCTGTATTAGCTACCAGTTTGTTTGGCTCTCTTGGCTTCCTTAAGAGGTTTTCCATCTCCAGCTCAGTCACTTTCCTATGCCGGACTGACTAGTACTAATAAGCACGAAACTGCAGTCCTCGGCTGGAATTGACTGAGCTGGCGGTGTATTTCATGTAATGCTTAGCGTCTTCTTTTTACGGGTACAGAATCAGTCAAGAAAATCGTTGTCATCATTGCCTCGTTATAACTGCTTCTTGTGTTTCATATTTAGCGGACCATTTCAGGGCTTGAAATAGGATCACCTAGACTAAAGGTTGCTGCCGAAACTCAATGGCAATCGATTACGTTACCACTCTGATTACGAATTATTCAGTGAATGGACGCTTTCGGTTTGAAAAAAAAAAGAGACTTTATTTCCAAGTCATTCGTACACTGAATCGTCTGTAGAACATATTTGACTCATCTTTCAACCTCTCCTGCGGCACCTCCTATTTCTTTGTTCCCATCGATATCCTCTGCAGCACCTGGCTCCTCTGGGTGGTGTGCAGTTACAGCCGAAAATGTTGCAGAATCCTGACGAACGACCCCTGCGTACCTGTCGCTTGACTCTTAAGTGGTTAGTGGATGTCTCTGTAATCATGTTGACATCCTTATTAGGGACTGCCAAAGATAAAACATCCGAGACGATTAGAACGAGGAGGGTGACGTGAACGAACTTCATGATTTAGTGGGTATCTGTATAATAAAAAAAACATTAAGCATTAGGTCCGGTAAGAAAAACTCTATTGGAACGCTCCTAGGAAAGCTTCTTGTTCCCTCTTTCTTTAGCCAGCCCCAACTCTCGGGTTCATAGATCATGAACTGTATTATCTTACTTATTTAAAGGCGTGTGTTTCAATCTATGTATGTATCTATCTATCGATGTATGTCATTGATGCTCCTGGTGAAGGACAGGGAACTGACCATCGATAGTATCGATTGATTCTAAATTTTTTAGGCGACGTGTTTGTCTAGGTTGCAAAATTGTAGAACTTCAATTGGCGGAGAGATAATTAAATTTTTTTTCCTCCCCACGGTCTTCCTCAGAAATGTAACGATAGTTTGCTCAGGGGTGCTGCCCATCCCCACCCTAAGGGCAAGGGTGCCCTTAATAATAATAAGGGCAAGGGTGCCAATAATAATAGGGCCTTAATAATAAGGACAAGGGTGCCAAGGGTCTCCCTCAATATTGCAGAGTCTCCCCCCAAAAAAGAAAGCAAAAGCCTCCCCCCCCCAAAAAAAATTGAAAATAATGCCCTTCAAAACAGCCCCTCTAAAAATTTCAATGGCGCAGTCTGCGCCATGACCACCCCCCTAGGTTCTGAACTAATGTAGTTCAAAAATACATGCAAAAGAAAAAAGTTTCTCCTACATAACAGGACACCCCTCCATATTTTTAGACTTGTGGATAGTAAGATACTGGAAGAATTTTAGCATCGTATTTCAACTGAAAGAGGGTGCTCAACCCCCTCTCCCAAGCTTCATTGGTATGGGGAGGGGGGTTAAGAAAATACGTTGATCTGAAAAAACAATGCTACATATTATAATATACACTAGTAACATGCATACACTGGGTGGTTATAAAATAACGTGATGTTCAGAGTCGTCTAGTAAGTGAAGTATTGGACGAAACATTGCCAAGTTTCATGGGCGTACATAGCAGACCATGAGATTTCGATTTCTACAATAAAAAGAAATAGTACCAAAAGTCACCACCAGGTGGAATTTTGGTGCTGCAAGAGTGTATTACTGTGACTATTGAAATAGTAAATGCTAACTGATAAAATATGCATTAATTTTATTCACAAAATATGAGTTTTTCCAACAAATGAGGTTCAATATGACCAACATCGAGATTTTCCAGGTACTGCATAATTGCGCAAAATTTGCCACCCCTCTGGGGGAGGGGATTAATTTCGCCTACCTGTAACATTTTTCTAGCTTTGAAAGTTGCGATATCGGGAACATGTCGCAGATACACAACACCGTTACGAAATCACCATGGTTAAAAATCACAAGGTGAAAGATTGGGCGACACCACGGTCTCCATACCGTAGGAAATGCATGACTAATAAAACTGGTATCAAAGAAATGTTGCCGCCATACTCTCAGTACCTAAAACCCAACATGGGGTGGTGCACCATCTTACATGAATATTATTCAGAAAGAAATCCTTGCTGCCGCGCCGAAATTTCTTCCTGAAGACTTTTGGTAAAATTCTTCTCTGGTTACAAATTGAAATTTCTTGTTGGTTTTATTGAACCTCATTTATTAGCAACAATTATTTGTAGCAAAACACTTCATGTGTGCTGCATTTTTTGGCATTTAATTCTTCAGTATTCGCAAGTAATACGCTTTTGCAAGGCCAAATCCCCCCCCCCCTGGTGACTTTTGATACTATTTTTTATGGTAGAAATCGAAATCGCATGGTCTGCTATGTACGCCCATGAAATTTGGCAATGTTTCGTCCAATACTTCACTTGCTAGAAGGCTCTTAACACCTCGCGTTATTTTATAACCACCCTGTACATTACAAATATATATATATATATATTTTTTTTACAAAAAATAGCTAGGGAAATTGTTTCTAAATTTGTGACATTTTCTATGCTACAGCTAATGTTAAATTAAGGGGTCATAGAGCAACCTCTTAAAATTTGAGTAAGAAGCTAAAACTTTTACAGCATAATATTATTAGTAAGTCTAAAAAAATAGGGGGTGTCCTGGACTCTAGCTGAAAAAAGTTTTTTTGAACCACTCTAGTGGGCACCCCTGGTTTGCTTATCCTTTCGACGTTGGCAGATTGCCTGTTTCTAGCGGAAGCGGAAGAACTAAGGTGCGTTTTCTGAATAATTTTGAATTGCCTCTTCCTTTCCGTTTATGGAATATTAAAGGCTTGTTCGGAACTTGGTGAGGCTCCAGCAAATATGGGTCAAATTACAGGAATGCCGCTCTGAAAATTAATGTACTGCCCATTAACTATTGTACCACCGCCGCAGGTGGCAAGAAGGTAGCGAAGCTCCCAAAGTACCCCCACCAAAGATGCTTTAATCAACCAGGCCCGACGAGAGACCATGTCAGCCTAGTCGGAAACTAGGGGCCCGGGCCTTGGGAGGGCCCGGCGACATTAACGTAAAAAAAGAAAGGAAAGAAGGGAAGAGAAAAGGAAGAAAATGTGACTGGGGACTTCGAATAAGAGAAAACGCAAAGATTTGTAAAATTTACTATTTTGGTATTGATTGCTATGGCACGTAAAATAGAGTTACTTGTTTTCTAGCAAGCAGTTTTGATTCCCCTCCCCCTCCTTTTTTTTTCTTTTTTCCCTTTTTTCTCCCCCCCCTTTTTTATTTCTCCCCTTCCTTTTTTTCTTTAATCTCGTTTCTTTTCTTTTTTTCTTTTTTAGGGGGGCGGGATGGGCCCGGAGACATAACTGAGAAGGGGCCTGCCTTGACTCTCTGCGTCTCCGTAACCAACCCATCGCAGGGGGCAAGTCTTAAAAAATAATTGATTGCCCTTCGGTATTGTGATATCAAAACACACAGTAATTGAGAAAATATTGTAAAACATGTGCTTGATGAGTATGTTCTGTAGTGCACTAGTCTTTTTTTTTTAATATTAGTTATTGGTACATGTATAGGTGTGAAATAACCCCCATTTAGTTTCTAACTAAATCTAACCGTATCAGAAAAAAAAGAATAAGCTATAAATAAAATAAGCGTCACCTTGTTTGTCGACTGCAAAATTCAAAATGGCTAACTGATCCCAAACGAGCTGATGTGTGCATCATATGACTTCCTTTTACTCCAATTTAATGTCATTTTCTCATTGGCAGATTTAATACGATTCAAAAGTTTACTCTTTAAATATCACCAACAGTGGCCAAATTAAAACCAGATTTAAAAAAAAAAATTTTAAAAATCGCTAAAGTTGGGTTTTGTCACCAAGTTGGCGAAAAAACTTGGCGACCAAAAAACTGGCGATACATCGCCAAGTATCCGACAAATTATAACACCACTTGAGTTTACATCGAAATTAACCATGATTTCCCCCCAAAAAGGGGCAAAAGACCCCTTTTGGAGCAGACGAATGCAACCGAAAAGGAAGGTGCACAACTAGACCCCACTAGGAGTCTACATACCAAATTTCAACTTTCTAGGACATTCCGTTCTTGAGTTATGCGACATACATACTTACATACGCACATACATACGTACATACAGACATCACGAGAAAACTCGTTGTAATTAACTCGGGGATCGTCAAAATGGATATTTCGGGTATCTGTACGTTCCTAGGCACATATCCACGTGTGGTCGGGTTGAAAAAAAAACTCAACATTCATTTGAGGGTGAGCAAAATGGAAATTAAGGCCGATTTTTGGGTGAAAACTTTTTTGCGAATACAATACTTCCTTTTTTGTAAAAGGAAGTAAAAATGGTACCGCTCAGACTTCATGCAATTGTTTATTTTATTTTCAAAATGGCTGTAGCAGAGTAACTATTATGAACCACAAAAAAGGTACATAAATGAAAAACGACTGTTTTAGAGGAAAATATTTTTTTCTTTTGTAAGATGTACAGCTACCATTAATTCTATGTAGTAGATAATCGCGATCGAAAGGATTTTTTTTCCCCGCCACGCTAGAAAGAAAACAAGCACCGATGTACCCCTATTCTATGCTGTAACTCCAAAAAAAAAACCCCCGAGTTCAAAACTTGAAGAAACAAGAAGGCTGTTGTGACAATAGAGCAGGAAAGGAAGGAGCAAGTCCAATCATTGGTTTAGCAAAAACTGAGGCAAAGACACCAAGTAACATGACTCAGCAACGACGACGAATGGTTGACGCGTTTTGCATGAAACTAGCGAAAGAAACCTGATTTCTTCCAACGCTTTGTTTTAAAACCTATCACGTGACTTAAGGTCTTTAGGTCACGAATGAAAGTCTTCACTCCATCCCTTTTACCTCCTCTCAATGGCTGTGGCACGTCCGCCAACACCCATTTATTTTCCGGACAGAAGTTTTCTCGGTTTTCATCTGATGCTATACTCAAATGCAGAAAAGACACTATTTTATGTGCTTCAAGGAACAACTTTTCCGAAAGGTGAAATACACCGGAAATATAACGACAAAAAAATTGTCTGGGGCCCAAACTTTCTTCACCCGAAGACCACACGTGATACTGAAATGAATCTCAAGGGCAGAACACGAATAAAATTTTTTTAAATCTTTAATATTTTTCGAGAAAAAATGGAAAAACACGAGAAAGGATGGTAAATTACAAACCAAGAATTGCTGTTGTCATTGCTTCAGTCTTAATGTCTTCTGTCTCAAAATTTGCAACAATCATTATTAATAAGGAATGAAATTTTTTTGAAATGAATGTTCCAGAACCTAGTTTTTTTTTTTTTTTGGTAACAGTTGGCATATCAGCCATGGTGTCATTACACATACAAACATATTTTGTGCGTTTTGTCCCCCCCATAAATATAAATACAGTCCAGCCTGTTAATAGCGAAGCCATATATAGCAAATGTATGTCTATAACGTAATAGCTTCGATTCCCCCTCACATTTTACGCAGTATCATTTAACTTTTTGTCACAGAAATAATAGCTATAGAAGAAGAACAGAATAGCTATAACGAAATTTTTTTAACAAGCATACCTCATTTTACTTGAAAAAATAAATTGCTTTTCAGCTTACACCTGTTAGTTAACGCTGAATAAACACGTTCATTCTATTTACTATATTTAACAGAATAAAAAGAACGAGAAAGGAAAAAACAAACAAAAACCTCTGAATAAGCGGAAACGTAAAGAATAAAATTTCTTTCTGCTTGAGTATTCGCATACAGGGGCGGCTCCAGGGCAGTGGCGTAGCTTGGAAGGGGCGGTCCGCCCCGTGCGGCATTTTCTAGGGGCGGCAAATTGACCCTTTTCAAGTGGGGACAAAACGTATTTTCCAAATAAGGAAATTCTAGTTTTTTAATCTGTTCCTGCAGGCCAAAAGAAACTCTCCTCGGAATCTGATATTTTTGTATCACTATTAAATTTAAATTACTTTGACACAGGAAAAGTGCTTTTCTTGATAGCATACGAGTACAAATCCTCGTTTTTTTCTCTGAGGGGGACGCAATGCAAGTCATGGGACCGATGTTTTTTTTTTTTTCGACTGTAGAGGTTAACTTCAATGCTTGCTGCAATGATCTATATATTGAGATTAAAAACAGGCTATCCATGAGTAAAATTCAAATAAAAGGCCTTAAAAACCAATTAAATCCAAATTACATTAGCATTAAAACTAAAATAATCTTTATCTTTACTAATAATAAAGCTGAAAGTCTCTCTGTCTGGACTAGTTAGAGAATGCAGCTAATATATTTTTCCCCATAGAAAAAAAAAAAAAAACTTGAATTGTTAAAAGAAAAAGAAATAAAAAAAACTCGTCATAAATACATTATGTCAACAAAAAAAATCGTTTGCTATGATCTTTTTCTAGGGTAAAAATAAACCACTTCATCCCCCTCCCCCGTTGCTACAAAATAATAAAAATATTTTTTTTTTTAAATGTGCACTTGAAAGTAAATAGTTCTGATCAACGAAAAAAAAAAACATCCGCACAGCTCTTACTGTTAAAACATACATGACTCCGAATTTCTCCCTGTTTTATGCTGCCGAAAATAGAATAAATAAATTAAAAGTTTTGAATGAAAATAAAAGCATATCATATCAACAATCATTGTTTCACAGTAAGAACCAGGGCATTGGTGTCGTGGAGCTGGAGTCGAACTCATTTTGCGGTAAATGAGTCAGAGTCAGGAGTCTAAGGTTTAAATTTCAAATGTCGGAGTCAAAATCGGTCATTTTCCCTGAAATTTCGCAACTTTGGCCAGTGCTTACGGAGTCGGAGTCGGACTGATTTGTACTAGGCCGAAACGAAAAAAAGAACTTTTTTCAGAAACTCGATATTTCATGTTGATAAACGTTTCCTTTATATCCCAAATGTACCACATCAGGTATGTATTGATTTAAGGGAAGCTTTTTGTTTTCAAACAAATAGCAGAGGAAATGTCAAGATGCACTGCGCATTAGAAACCAATTTATTGTCTTCGTATGACTTTTGACTACGTTTTATTAAAACCACATTTAATTCAACTTTGCAAAAGAAATTTAAATTAGAGCCGATATCGAAATTGCGGTGCAATTTAAAACAAGAATATTCTTCTATGTGTCGAAAAGCGGGTATTGTAACTTTTAACACCTGCAATTACATAGTCAAAAAAAAAAAACAGTAAACTTACTAAAATTGACGTAAAAATTCAACTTCATTCCATGAAGTCTAAGGTTAAGTACATTTGCGATAGTAAAGTATTTGCTACTCGTCTCGTTTAAATTCAAATGCTAAACTTTTGTTCAAAACGAGTTGATTAAAGATAATTTGAGAAATTTTTTTTACATATGAAAGCTACATTTTGAAAGCAATAAATATTACTTCATATGACTTCCGTTTTTTTTAAAGCCATTTTCAGAATATTGCATACAACATATTGCAGAGGCAGCGATTGGGACTGAAAAGGGGGGGGGGAGGATGGCCAAAAAAAAAACGTCAACTAAAAGCCATAGGGCTTTTAGCGGCAGCAAAAAAAAATGGAGAAAAAAGAGAGAGAGAGAAGTACAAAATTTTGCTATGGCTAGTTTTGAGAGCAAGTGAGTGGTAATTAATGTAAAATCTAACAGCGTAACTCGCGTTTTTATTGAGATTTTGATGAACTTTGCACACAATAACTTTCTCCGAAGACACACTTAGAGATCATTAGACTTCTATTATTTACCTCAAAGTATTTTGAGGTGGCAAAAGCACTTGGTAAAAATTTCATTGAACAAGTATGGCTTGTGTTTAAGTAAAGCAATTGATTTACTAATATCAAAACCATGAACTAAAAGTTACTGCTTGTGCTAAATAATGTTTCGTAAACAGATATAAAGTAAGACAGATAATTATGTTCTAAAAATTTTGACATTTCTGCTTTTTTTATAGTTTGTAGCTTTGCTTATAAATTGGAAAATAAAATGAATAAATAAACCATAAAAAGTGCGTGGGTGGTAGCCCCTCTTGCCCCCCCCCCTCCCCTGAATCGCCGCCTCTGACCTATTTTATCGAAGAAAAATCAGGGGTTCCTTGAAAAGAAAATGGACGTTACAGATGAGGGTTCCCCTTGAGAAAAAAATTAAAAAATGCTCAGCTCTATACTTATTTTACAGTTATTGGTTGCAGAAAATGAATGAGTCTTAACTTACGTATTCCGCCGTTAAGCTTCCGTTAATACCTGAAATGCCGACCGAAGTTGCTGTCTTTTTTCGGAATGAGGAAACGGAAGATTCGCATGGGGATGTCCGTCAGCGACGCTTCCTTTGCTGAAATAAGAGAGAATCGAAAACTCAAACATCAAGATTATTGTGGATTTGATTCATAATTATTTAATGCTGATATTTGCGTAATGATAACTGATTTGAAATTCTAGACCTTGAATACGCTATCTTGCGGTGATTTAAGAAACTACCGAAAGAGGTAAAACATTCCATTCCACGTTTTTCTTTTGTGGTAAAATATCGGCTTCAGTCTGTTTATGGCATAATTAGAGATGAAAACAGTCTGAAAAAAACCGGAAAATTTCAGAAAAAAAACGAAAAAAAAAACGTTTTTTTCCTAAGAGTTTAATTTCCACTCTGGAAAAATTGAAAAAATTTACTTTTATGTGTATTTCTGTCAAGCAGAAAAAGATGTGTGGATTGCATATATTTTTTAATGCTTAACCCTTTATATGTTCCAAGAAGCACAGAGCTATTAAAAAACCCTATTTTTATTCATAAAAAGTAAATTTTTCAATTTTTTCCAGTTTTCCCCGAAAAAAATCGGTTTTTTCCACCACTTCAAAATTTCCAGAAATTTTACATCTTTAGGTATAATGTTATCTATACTAATAATATAAAGCTGAAAAGTTTGTTTACTTGATCGCGCTAATCTCAGGGGCTACTGGTTCGAATTGAAAAAGTATTTTTGTGTTGAATAGTCCATTTATTGAGGAAGATTATAGGCTGTATAACATCACTCTATGACTAATAGGAGTGGAGCAGCAATAAATTGAAATTAAATCAGTAATAATCAGGATGCATTTCTGTAGCATCAATAGCTTGAACTTTTGTTGACCGAATAGTTCAGTCAATAAAGCGTTTGGCCAGCAACCCTAGGGACTCGGGTTCGAAACCGGCTGCGGGTGGGAAGATTTTCATCATTTATTACCTGGCTCATTTACAAATTAATTAATTCATGAACCAAGAATTTTCAATTATTTTTTATTGATTTTTTTTTTTCGATTTTCTTATTTACCTTAAAACATCATTGTGGATAAGGGTGTGTACTTTTTTACTTTTTATGTATCATATATCTATCATAGCGTGATGTACTTAAAATAGTTTTTTAATACATTGTTGTCTTATAAACACGGGTGAAAACACTGGGCACAGCTAAAAATAAATAAAGGAAAGCATAAATTGTTACTCAATATTATTACTGACCCAGGCAACGCTGGGTATGGTGTATGTTTGCTAGTAGGAAATAAAGGTTCCCATAAACACGATGAAAAATTACTTTTATTCACTAAGCTTAAAAGCAGGTGTTAAGTTGCGGCATTTATTTCTTTACCTCTTTCAACCACCATTAACTATAGATTACTGCAATAACAAATTGACTGATTGGGCGTTTTTCAGGTATTTGTATTACTCTTATGTAATCTAAAGAATCGCCATCTTCATAGCGTACATTTCGCACTATCTGCATAACTTGAAGAAATGGCTGCCTCTCAACCTTTTTTTGGTGCAATTGCACAAAAGCGCTTTCATTGATAAACAATATTGCTCATTAACTTAGCATAACTTTAATTTCTCAACTCTTCAAATTTTACGCGTATTACAACAAATAATTTGATAACATTGGTATCCTCAAAGTTAATAAAATAATAGTTTAAAAAACTAAAAAAACACGCTTTCGTAGCAAAATGAACTAAAAAGTGAAAAATAATCTTTGGATGATAGTAGTTGACCAATCACTTAATTTTAATGTAATACAAAAAACCGTGGGGTGCTGTCTATTTGCATTTTTGCATGGACAACAAATGGAAGAAATTCAAGACAACTGATAAGAAGCCCCCCACGCTTTTTCGTATTACATTAAAATGAAGTTAATTGGTCAACTACTATCATCCAAAGATTATTTTTCACTTTTAGTTCATTTTGCTACGAAAGCGTGTTTTTTTAGTTTTTTGAACTATTATTTTATTTTCTTCTTTTTAGTTTAACTTGTTTTACGAAAAAATATTCATTTCAACATTGTTCAAAATCTTTTATATTCATGAAATTTGCCCAAAAAAGCGACTAAAGGTCTCAAGTGGCATTCGAAACGTGGTCTCTCGAACTCCAAAAAGAGCAACTGTACCTCTTAAAGTGTCGAGGTCTTAAAGCCGAGGTCTAAAAACATTCAACTTCGCAGATAAATTGCCTGTGGAGTAATTGTCTAATCCAGCTAATCCATCTCAGTCATCGATGCATGTGTGCGGAAATCATATCTACATTACTTTGAAAATTTGAGATGCATTTGAATAGAAGTTTCGTTCAACAATGGTCTGATCAGCAATGAATTTCCAATTGAAGGCTCACCTAAATTTTGGCATGAAATTAGTTAAAAACAATTATATTTCATGTTCTAATTACCTTGGAACATTGGAACAAATTTTGTCTGATGCAGAAAAATGAAAGGTTTTTGTAGATATTTTTAAATAATTTTTGGGAGCATTTTTTAATGTATTTTTTTAAATTTTTCCTTTTTCACATTGTTAGATTTATTCCAAAATATTGATTAGAATTGGAGGAAACTAACAATTAAAAGAGTTGATTAATTAATTTGATTATAGAATATTGCATTGTCATCGGGTCTGAGGTCGCGTGCCAAATTTCATAAGAATCCGATCGCAGGAAGTGGGCGAAATTTGAGCTGCAAGATTCCGTTACATGATGCATACATACATACATACATACAGGTGAAGCTAAGAAAAGCGTGATAAAAATTAAAAAATAATGTGAAAATTGTTATAAATTTTTATTGAGCTTTGATTTTTTTTTTCTTACGTGATTTGTCTTTCGTATTGTCTTATGTCCGTGCATTGTCTTATTTCTGAACAGTGCCTTTCAGTACTAGGCGTCTTTTATTTGAAGATAATTAAACATTAGTATTATTATCACTATTATAACTTGCCGAAAACGGCAACTAGCTGTTTCAGCACTCAACATTATATTAAGGTTAAAATTTTTCAACAATTTTTCTTAGCTATCCAGAAAATTGTAATTGGAGTATATAGGAAGGGAGTAGAATTGGAAATGACTTTGAGAAAACAAAAGGGACTAAAAAATGAATAGCAATACAAATTAACTATGCGACCCTTCCGACGAGTGCATTAGTAAGCAAGGTAGCGAAAAATTCAAAACTATAAACGTACCACGATATTTATATTATATTGCAAAAAAACCAACAGTGCTGACTTTGTAAATACAGTAGAACCTCGTTTATCCGGCCCCCGTATATCCAGACATCTGGTTTATATGAATCAAATTGGAAGAGTTAAAAAAAATTATGTTCACTTAAATAAAATTCTAGATAATGATCGCGAGAACGGAACTATAAATGTGTCAAATATTCGTTATTATTTTGATTGAATGTAATTCCTGTATAGGTTTTGAATAAATTGAGAAGTTTACTTTCAAAACGGATTACATCCACTTCTGGAAAAAAAAAATATTTTTCATTTTCAGAATCTGTAATATAAGCCCTATCGATCCATGAATTTCTTTCTTCTCGAAATGGTTTACATCTACTCTTAAGAATGCGTAAACAATGGATTTACCGCTTAAACGGTGTATTCTATATCCATCCCCTTATTTCTCGCCAGTTCTTTTACAGCAAAGTGAAGCTTATCCATTATTTGCCGGTAACAACTCATTCACTTTCATATCAATAGGGCACATATCCAAATTTAAATTTACCACTTCCAATTCAATTCTAGTCCATAAATAAAATAGCGGAGCGAGGCACTGGCTAAGCTTTTCTAATCAAGCATTATACCCGTCCGTATTAAGAGATCGCAGCACCTTGCGCCTTGTGCAAGTCTGTTATCAGTTAGGCAAGCGCGACCTCAAATTATGATTACTAAATTAATATTGCTATTAAATTGCAATTGATTTCTGATTAAATTGTGATTAGTTATGATAAAAATTGTGATTTATTAATTGTGATAAAAATTGTGATCTACTAATACCTACAACACTGTTATTTGAACTGGCTTGGGTAGTTTTATTGTTCATATACTTAAATAGATCGAAGATCCTTTTTTTCTTTTTCTTTTTTTTTTTTTTTTTTTAATGTTCAATGAAAAGAATCAAGTAAGTAGGAAGGAATAAAGACGAGTGAAAAAAAAAAATTTTATATTAAAAAATGTTGAATATTTTGTTTTAATCGGATAAAGTTTATTTCTGAAGAAAATATGTTTTTTTTTTTTTTTTTTCAAAAGAGATGATATCCACTGTTTTACACCAAAAAGGATTATATCCAAAATAAAATTGGCAATTAAGGTCTGATAAAATTGAGGAAAAATTCCTAGACTTGTGCCAATTGTCACTTGTTATCCTACCAAAAAAATCGTGAGAAATTCGAAATTCTAACATTTAGTGTTTCTGCGTAAAACATTTTTTTCGTTTTGTAAAAAAAAAATTTAAACCTGGATATAACCCGTTTTGAAAGTAAACTCCTCAATTATAGTCATCAAATAAACAACACGACGCATTCAGAGTGTCAGTCCGACACCACTGCAACAGAACTATAAATGATAATATGTTGGCGAGTAACAATCCAATGTATTTTTGGTTTCTTACTGTAATAAGGTAAGCCTGTTTATTTGTGAAAGTGTTTTGTTTGTTACCCTATCCATGTTACCTGGATTATCCGGACTTTCGTTTATTTGGATTGCTTTTGGTACCTATCATTCTATTTTATTTGCTACCCTCATATGTATAATAGCCAATGATCGAGTAATGCTCCTGACGTCACCAACAATGAAACTCGCGCCACGTCATGATAATTTGATACTATTTTTTACTTTCTTCTATATCTAATATATAGAAGAAAGTATTGGATTCGTGCAAATTTTTGAATTTCGAATTTTGACGGATTCGAACGTTTTGAGGTGTGCTGAGTCCATTTCGACTATTTTTGGAAAATGTCTGTCTGTGTGTATGTGTGTATGTGTGTCACGTCTGTGTGTGACCAGTTTTTTGTGGCCGCTCTACAGCAAAAACTACCGCATGAAATCGAACGAAATTTGGTACACATATGTGCCTCTATGTGAACTTGTGCCCATTGGGTTTTGGCGCGAATTCATCCAAGGGGGGTGGAGCAATGGGACGTTTTTTGAGTTACGCGTGATTGCTATTCCTCAGGAAGTAACTGGCGAAATCAAACAAAATTTGGTCCATATGTTGCCAGTAACAGGAACAGGTGCTGATTCAATTTTGGTGTCAATAACTCAATCGGGGGTTGAGCTGTAGAACGTTTTTTGTCGTCAATTGTGACTGCTGTATCTCGAAAAATAATGAACGGAATGAAAGAAAAATTTATCGGCAAGTAGCCCTTAGTGGGTATAAAAGCTGATTTTATTTTGGTGTCAACAGCTAACTAGTATGTTGTGGCCATCACGAAACTTTCTTCTATATTTTTCCTTTTTCTGATCCCTCCCCATGCTTGACGAGGAAGCAATATTCCTAACAAAAACAAAATTACACATGCAAAAACTTGACGACCATCCCAATGTCTGAATTATTGTAAAAACAAAACGAAGAGCGAAAATGGAAAGTTACTTTAAAAGCCTTGCTTGAATTAATTGCAAATATTTTATTTGTTAACAAACATAAGATGGCAACAGTTAAAAATTTTAAATCATTGAGATAATATTTCCGATCATTTCCATACAATTAAAATCACGAGAAATACGCAGAGGACAATCTATTACGATTTATCTTTCTTATTGTTGCATTAATAAAGCTATTTTTATTCGCAAAAAAAAAAAAAAAAAAAAAAATCACCACCTCTTGGAGCGATTGGAGTCAAAATTGAACCAAAGCCTGTTTACGTATGGATTCACATATATTCCAAATTTCAACCAGAACGTAGCATTATTTCTTGAGATAGGGCACTCACAATGGAAAAAAAGAACGAGCGATTGCGCTACCCCCCTTTTAGCTGTTGACACCAAAATAAAATCAGCTCTTATACCCACTAAGGGCTACTTGTCAAAAATTTTTTGTTTGATTCCGTTAGTTATTTCTTGAGATACAGCAGTCACAATTGACGACAAAAAACGTTCTATAATTCAACCCCCGTTTGAGCTATTGACACCAAAATTGAATCAGCACCTGCTCCTGTTAGGGGCAACATATGGACCAAATTTTGTTTGATTCCGCCAGTTACTTCCTGAGGAATAGCAAGCACGCGTAACTCAAAAAACGTCCCATTGCTCCACCCCCCTTGGAGGAATTCGCGCCATAAACCAATGGGCACAAGTTCACATAGGGGCACATATGTGTACCAAATTTCGTTCAATTTCATGCGGTAGTTTTTGCTGTAGAGCGGCCACAAAAAACTGGTCACACACAGACGTGACACACATACACACACACACATACACACACATACACACAGACAGACAGACATTTTCCAAAAATAGTCGAAATGGACTCAGCACACCTTAAAACGTTCGAATCCGTCAAAATTCGAAATTCGAAAATTTGCACGAATCCAATACTTTCTTCTATATTGTAACGGATTCGGTGCGGCTTCCAACTTTCTTGAAAGGATGACACAGTTCTTGATTAAAAAAAATACAGGAAATTTATTTGCACTATGTACAGGAAAGAGCGTCAACAACTGCTAAATTATTCATCAGCAATTAAGCAATTATCACACAACACCGTAAACTCAACGTTTACACACGTATTTACTTCCAAATACGAAAACAACACAGCGAAATGCCTCGCTATAAACAGAGCTAATACACACTCTTAGTACAAATTCTCAATCGAAACTAACTCTCTATCCAGCGTAACCGTTTATATACACACCGAAAAGAGAAATCTCAAAGATTCCAGAAAATGCTACAACGTTCTACAACTACACTTTCATTGATAAAATCAGTGAATGAAATAAGAAAAAAAGAATAGGGGTTGTATACTTTAGCCATATGTTAAGGGGTTGTATATTCATTACGGGAAACTATTTACAGGTTACCTTACTATAATAATTACTATTTGCAGGATTTGTAACAATATATTAGATATAGAAGAAAGTAAAAAGGGGGTAGCGCAATCGCCCGTTCTTTTTTTCCATTGTGAGTGCCCTATCTCAAGAAGTAATGCTACGTTCTGGTTGAAATTTGGAATATATGTGAATCCATATGTAAACAGGCTTTGGTTCAATTTTGGCGCCAATCGCGCCAAGAGGTGCTGATTTATTTTTATTATCATTATTTTTTTTAGCGAATAAAAATAGTTTTATTAATGCAACAATAAGAAAGATAAATCGTAATAGATTGTCGTCTGCGTATTTCTCGTGATTTTAATTGTATGGAAATGATCGGAAATATTATCTCAATGATTTAAAATTTCTAACTGTTGCCATCTTATGTTTGTTAACAAATAAAATATTTGTAATTAATTCAAGCAAGGCTTTTAAAATAACTTTCAATTTTCGCTCTTTGCTTTGCTTTTGCAATAATTCAGACATTGGGATGGTCGTCAAGTTTTTGCATGTGTAATTTTGTTTTTGTTAGGAATATTGCTTCCTCGTCAAGCATGGGGAGGGATCAGAAAAAGGAAAAATATAGAAGAAAGTTTCGTAATGGCCACAACATACTAGTTGTTAATATACTTGACTTGCAGGGGAATGCTTTATTTTGGCTGAACTGGATCTGCTAACTTAACTGTTTTACTGATAAGAATGTCATTTTAGGAGGATGAAGAATCGAAAAAGTGGTCAGCAATGAACGCTATTCACTGGAGTATAGGGTTCATCCACTGGAGTTAGGGTTAAAATTTCAGCTATCAAAATACAGGGTGTTTCACAATGAATAGCGGGGTTTTAACATATTATAATACAGATGGGGGACAAAATAATATGAACACCTGTGAAATAAGGAAAAATCTTTATTAATAGGGGGTTGGACCATCCTTTGATTGAAGAACAGATTGAATGCGACGGGGGATGGATGCATAAAGGTCATGGACAACATTTAAAGGAATATTAAGCCATTCCTCGTGCAGAATGGTCTCTGATTCCGAAAGTCCGGATGGAGGTGGAAATCGGGAACGAAGTTTGGACTCTAAATATCCCCATAAATGCTGAATAATATTTAAGTCCAGAGACTGAGTGGGCCAGGCGAGATGTTCAACTTCACTGTCATGCTCTTCAAACCATTTTTGGACAAATCTGGCAGTGTGTATGGGGGGGTTGTCGTCTTGAAAGAGCGGTCGCTCTCCAGGGAGAACAGTCTGGACAAACGGATGGACATGATCCTCTAGAATGCTCAGATAGTGATTAGATTTGACACGCCCATGCAGAATAACAAGTGGCCCAAGACCACGCCAAGATATCGCACCCCATACCATAATTGAGCCACCCCCATGCTTCACAGTCGGCAAAAGGCATTCAGGATTAAATGCTTCTGAGGGCGTTCGCCAGACATAAACGCGCCTGGTAGTCTGAAATAGGGTAAATGATGATTCATCTGACCATATTACCTGTTGCCACATCTGTGGGGACCAAACTTTGTAGTTTCTGCACCATTGGCGTCGCTTGAAAGCATTAGTTGCTGTCACCAAGGGTTTTCGAATTGCCACTCTGCCATAAATGTTCGCAGCATGAAGTTCCCTTTTGACAGTTTTTGTTGAAACGGGGTCCTGGAGATGGCTGTTCATTTCAGATGTTATCTCGGATAGGTATTGCTTGCGCTTTCGGGCTACTATGCGCTTCAAAGCTCTTCTATCCCTATCAGCAAGCTTTGACTTTCGACCACTGTGGTGCTTTGAAGACGTCGTCTTACCTTCTTTCGTGTCTACTGTCATAACCTCTGACACCGTACCTCTTGCACACCCCAAAAGCTTTGTTGTTTCCGTAACCGATGCTCCACTTAAACGCGCCCCAACAATCATTCCTCTTTGGAACTCTGTAAGGTCTGACATCTCAACTTATTACAGAAATTTAGAACCAAGCACGCAACATTTGTGACTACTGTTGAGACACTGATAGGTTCCTCTTCACGCTCACCAGGTGGCAGACTTCTGTTGCAGGTGGCGTGGCTGTACTATAGGTGTGAAATACGGCATACTTTTTCATAGGTGTTCATATTATTTTGTCCCCCATCTGTATTTATTACACCAAACTTACAGCCACAAGTGATATATCAAATGAAAGAGAAACTCAAACAGTTTTTTGTTTGTTGGCATCAGTGCGCATGCGCGTGGAATGTTTCTGCTGCAATCCGCTAGAAAGCGCTTGTAGCAAAGATGGCGACTAAAGAACAGAAAGCGTTTTGTGTTTTATCTTTCAGCAAGATGGTGCGCCGCCTCACTGGCATAATGAGGTACGCGATTGGCTTAACCTAACTGTACCCGACTGCTGGATTGGCTGTAAGGGGCCTAATGACAGGGCTTGTTTCCCATGGCCTCCACGGTCACCCGACCTAACGCCGTGTGATTTCTATCTTTGGGCGTTTATTAAGGACCGTGTGTATGGGCCTCCACTGCCAGCCGACCTTCCCGAATTAAGGAACAGGATTGAAACAGCTGTTGCAGCAATTACTAATGAGACACTCATCAAAGTCTGGGAAGAACCCGCATATCGTCTTGACGTGTGCCGAGTGACGAATGGTGCTCACATTGAACATCTGTAGGCTATTATGTAAAAAACTGTTTGAGTTTCTCTTTCATTTGATGTATCACTTGTGGCTGTAAGTTTGGTGTAATAAATATTATAACATGTTAAAACCCCGCTATTCATTTTGAAACACCCTGTATTTCTAAACAGGCAATTGCTTTGTTCAAATGGAAGCAATTTTCTCCCGCCATATCTTGACGGGCGATTTTCTAGTTACTATAAGATCAGATTTAGAGTTATATCCACATGTCGACTCTCGATAACTCGATTTCCTAAAGGATCGGCTAAAACTTTCGAATTATTGGTAGTTTGAGCTATTGGAAAGTTTCTCACAGCCTTCTCAAGTGTTTGGGCACCGAATGTAAACTTCGAGACAAAAGGAATATTCGAGCTATAAGGCTTCGAGTAATCAATACTTGACTGCATTTGAAATTGTACACAATGGTGTATAGGATACAAGCAAATTGTACCTTTTAGTTAAGAAGCGTTTAAACAGAGTTAAGTTACTAAAAAAAAGAACATATTTGCAATGAAACAACAAATGAAACATTGAAACTTTTCGTGTTTCTAAAATAAATATTTTAGTTACAAATTTTAGTTACAACTAAAAATTTTGCAAAAAAGATTTTGTGTAGTAGAAAATTAATTTTCGCAATCTCCAAACGTCAGGCCTGGACCTTCTACCTTTTCGTCATTTATCAGTTTAATGAAGCTCTGCGAACAGATCTACCAGTTATTCTCATTGAATACCAGCTGCGGTGCCCAGCTTAGCACGGTCTACCTCGAAAATAATAGTTATGTCACGTGTTTATTAGGTTTAATATTTTAAGCCTATTATATTATAGGCTTAAATAAGGAAATTCCAAACATGCGTTCTTTTTTGCACAAATCAGCAATTGGGGGTGGAATTAGTCTTGTGATTGACATCGAGAGGGGAGAACGGGTTACATAGGAAAAGGTTGTCGTCATTAAAAGTCGTGGTCAAGCGGTAAGCATTGACGTTGCCTTGTATAAAAAACTAGCGTTGATAGGATTGGTATGAAAATGCCAATTTTTTCACCATTGAATGTGAAACTATTTTGCTCAATTAGAAGCAAATTTTTCAATCTTCTTTACTTTATATTATACTAATAATAAAGCTGAAAGTCTCTCTGTCCGGAGGATGTCTGGATGTCTGTAGGATGTCTGTGACGCGCATTGCGCCTAGACCGTTCGGCCGATTTTCATGAAATTTAGCACAAAGTTAGTTTATAGCATGGGGGTGTGCACCTCGAAGCGATTTTTCGAAAATTCGATTTTGTTCTTTTTCTATTAAAATTTTAAGCCCGTTTTTCACAGAAATTTAATAAAATGGGAAAGAATTTGTTCTGAAAATTACACGGACAGAGAGACTTTCAGCTTTATTATTAGTAAAGAAGATAACAAACGTACAACTTCATTTTTAAAAAAAAATACAATGCATAAACCGAAATTATGTGCATATTGATTCATTAATATTAGTAGTGTACTATTAGTATTACTATAACTGATGTAAATTTATTGCATTTAAGCTTATTTCGGGGTTTTTCGCTTATGCGCGAATTTCACTTGTGCGCGAAAATTTCGTTGTCCCCTTAGATCGCGTATAAGTGAGAGGTCACTGTATATAGAAATGGCTAAAAAATCAAAAGGGAAAGTTTTACTTCAAAGCAAAGAGAAAGAACTTTTTTTTTTTTTTGTTCACAGTCGAGAGAAAAAAGTGGCAACAGTAGTTCAAAAATGATTTTATTCACGCTAATTTAAATTGAGCTCGTTGGCAAACGATAAATTTCAGATTTGATATTGAAGTTTCATTAGGCCTTTTTTTTTTTTTTTTTTTTTTTGAAATTCGAAGGAAGTAAAGCCACTTCAGGGGTATATTTTGCGGGCTTTCCAATGGGACCTAAATCAGGAAAATCGGATAATTATTTCGGATAGAAAGAGCCATTCAATGCCATTTTCGGGTTTCGGGTCCTAAAATTAAAATTCGAACGCTTCGTTACTTTTTTGGCGTTTAAAAACCCTCCTACATTCCTTCTCGGGTGCCGAAGTACCTAACTGCAAAATTTGGTAGATATCCGACGTAAACTGCGGATTTGTATAGGGTAATGCACCCATACATACACACATATAGCTTTAGTCGAAGTCACGCCTCTCTTTTTTTAACACGCTTTTATTAGCTTCACTTGCATGTTTGTGAATAACTATCCTTTGGATTAAGATCTAGTGGCTTATTACTGTTAGTACATTCACCACTTTATGAGCGTTCGTGGCCGAGCGGTCTAAGGCGCGGATCTTCGCTGACGTCCACCTCCGGGAATCCCGTCTACACCGAAATTAAATTTATAATCTTGCAACTCAATTTTCGACCACTTTTTGGGATCGGATTCTTTTAAAATTTGGAATGCAACCTCAGACCCGATGACAATGCAATGTTCTATAATCAAATTAATATATTAACTATAAGTTATTAGTTTATTCTAATTAACACGCTTTTATTAGCTTAACTTGTATGTTTGTGGGTCCAACTTTCCTTTGGACAAATAGCCAGTGGCTTATTAGAATTACTTACAACGTACAAATCAGAGCTGCGGAGTGTAACAATGTTTGCACAAGAATTCACCAGATAGAATTAAAAATGTCTGATGCAAATAATGCAATAGAATACTAAGATACATTTCATTGTGAAAATCGAACACACGCACAACGATCTCATTTAAGAGTTACAAGTGTTAGCAATATTTAGTATCTAAATCTTATTTAAAAAATTATAGTTTAAAAAACTTAAAAAAAAAACCCGCTTTTGTAGCAAAATGAACTGAAAAGTAAAAAATGAAATAATAGTTTAAAAAACTAAAAAAACACGCTTTAGTAGCAAAATGAACTAAAAGGTTAAAAATAATCTTTCGATGACAATCATATAAAGTAATTGACCAAACACTTAATTTTACTGTAATAGAAAAAATGCGTGGGGGGGGGGGGGGCTTCTTATCAGTTGTCTTAAATTTCTTTCACTTGTTATTTATGCAAAAATGTAAATAGGCAGCCCCCCACGCTTTTTTTCCATTACAGTAAAATTAAGTGTCTGGTCAATTACTTTATATACTTGTCATCCAAAGATTATTTTTAACTTTTTAGTTCATTTTGCTACTAAAGCGTGTGTTTTTTTTTTTTTTTAATTATTTTTTTTAGGTTTTTAACTTTTTTTTCTTTATTGTATATAATACTTTTTACAGCAACACCTTCACTTGTGATAAATGAGTTTTGGACATTATATAACATAGAAATATAAATCAGCGATGTACAATGCTGATAATATGACGAAAAAACAAATAGACAGTAGGAATTCCATTAACAGGTAACGTTTTATTACATACTTTTCCCATTAATGCTATTTTGTAATGAATAGAAACAAATATATGTTACTCAAAAATCGTTTACATATATAAGTGTTTAATATAGCAGTTATTAAACATCAAATTGCTTTTACAATGAAATGTTATCATAGTCATAAAAATCTATCGTTCAAACTGCGGAAAATTTAGTATACCCTTTTTTTTTTACCTTCAAGAAGACAACTTATTCTTTCTTTTTACCTCAATGTCATCTAATTAATTTCAGAGGCGGTTAAATCGATAACCATTATTTTACTGCACGAGTGTCTACACTACACGTAGAGTAGAAATTTTGTTTTCCACCATTAGAAATTTGAAAGCTTACCTGAGCACCACAGTGACACAAGAAAAATTGAATGACGATGCAGGTGCACAGATCATAAGTACGAATCGAAAGATAAATCAAACCTCGAAGCTGTGGAAAATACTTTCATTCATCACACTTCGTAGAGTCGTGTTATGGTAATTTACTCGCCCATGTTATGGTAATTTGCTCGTCCATATTATGGTAATTTACTAGCCCATGTTATGGTAATTTATACGCCCATGTTATGGTAATTTACACGCCCATGTTATGGTAATTTACTCGCCCATGTTATGGTAATTTACACGCCCATGTTATGGTAATTTACTAGCCCATGTTATGGTAATTTACTAGCCCATGTTATGGTAATTTACTCTTCCATATTATTGTAATTCGCTCAGTGCAGAGGATGCCAATGATGGTAAAAATAAAATCATAGAAAAAGAACAAAATCGAATTTTAGAAAAATCTCTTCGAACTGCTCACCCCCATGCTATGAACGAATTTTGTGCCAAATTTCATGAAAGCCGGTCAAACGCACCTAACAGAGATCCTGACATCCAGAGACACAGACTTACAGTTTTATTATTAGTAAAGATTATAAAGTGAGAATTAGAGATATTAAACGGAAGACTTAAAATGACGTCAAATTGACGACTTGTTAAAAACTTAAAACATTCTCGTGTAGTTTTGAAATGCTAGTGCCAACTTGATGCAGTTCATTTAGTTTCGTATATCTATTCACTTACGTTTCCATACACCTATAGAATTCATTTGTGGTAACAACCTGAAAAAATTTTGAAGAAAAAATTTGCATTACAAAAATTATAAAGCAATTTTTTGAAAGGAAATTTGAAAACTTTATCCTCTGTCAACCCCCCTCCCCACAATACCCCCTTCTTTCCGTTTGGACTTCGTGTTTTAGAGGGAAAAAACTATGCCAGGTTTTATGAGAGAGCTATTTCTGGTGGTCTGAATTTGATGGAGTTGAATAAAAATTAATTTAATAATGCCTCAAAATATCACTTCATAAAATTAACAGATAGGATTTTAATTATGAACACATATACATTTAGGAGGAGGAAAATGAAGGGAAAATTTTAAATCATACCTAGCTTCCTGGCACAATGCTGTTTCGATCTCACTGACTACTCAAATGGCCAAAAATTTTAAGTGACCACCTTTTAAAATTTCCAAGGTCCGCTGGAACTTGTTTATTCCGCGCACGGACGCACTGAACTTTTGATATTTTCCAGCTTACAACTTGCTTGTTATTCATGGCATTGAACGTCTCAAAAACTCGCCCCCGCAAGATGAAATTAATTTTCGTCTGTTGCTCTTCTGACCGAACACTCTGCAAGAGGGCGGTGATGTCATAAAACTGGGAAAATCCGGTTAAATGTTTCCTTTCTTGCATAAGAATTCATTATGCGGTAACTTTCACTTTCAAAAATGTCCGTTCTTTAGTTTGAAGCAGTGGTCTTCAAGGTTGATCAACCCAAGGAATTCTTGGAACTTTTTTGAGAACCTCCTGCCACCACATGGCAAAGGTTAACACACTGCTTCGAGGGTTGGGAATAGAGAAAAAATCTGCTGCCAAAACATTCAAGGGTAAATTTTAGTCAAGAAATGAATGAAATTTTAATGTTTGGCTTTAATACGTTAGCTGCCATGTTAGACACCGGTGACTGACACTGCAGATCGGCAACATCATCGGTGGCTGACACTAAATATATTCTGTTCAAGCTACTCTGAGGTTCAAGGGCCGGAGTTCATCTGTGACTGATAGTATAAAACGCGATAGGACACTAATATATTCTATCATAGTAATTTCAGACAGGTTATTAGCATTTTTTGACAGATTACTTGCTATCAAAGATTATTTGTTAGAAAATATATTTCTTTATCAACAGCACTAACACACGCTAAGCTGTATGTTTGAAAAATTGAAATTTACTATGATTAGTCAGATCTCCGCCAGTTCTAAGCTATACGGGGTGAGCACAAACGATGACTAGATTTTAAAAAATTAACATTTTTGAAACTGCTGTACATGTTACTATAAGTAATACATGAATGCAACGAGAACTATACCAAGTTTTCTTCAGGTTACAAATGAAGAGGTTCCAATCAAAACCGCACATGTAAATTCTAGACAATTTTTGGGTAGTCACGAGAAACGTGCTTCTAAGTAACCTTTTATGGAAAAATGTATTTATATAGCCTGATTTAGTCACATTAATATCCTCAAGAGAAAGCTTTCAACTGTAGGAGGACCAATGAACATGCAATTGAACTTTGAAATTAGGAGATGTCTTCATTTGATTGGAAATAATGGACATGTTTTTCTTTGATTAACATGGTAGCCCATGTTTTTTGAACGAATTAGGATCCTAATGTCATTCACGGAAGTCCACTATAACCTCAACCAGTGGCGGCTGGTGCCTTGAAAAAGTGAAGGGGCCAGATCATGAGTGCACTCGCCTCCCCCCCCCCCCCGGTTTTTGAAAAATAAAAATACATTTTTTTTTAATTCTTTAAATTTTTCATTCATTAAATTCTTTTTTTTTTTAATTCTTTTAATTCTTTCCGGTGCTGCAGTACGCTTTCCTTGCAGCACCGGTAAGGGGCTGCAAGGGAGGCACTTTCACCCCACCTCATTAATTTTACTTTTCTAACGGATGAATCGCGGACTATACGCAGGAAATGCGGTATAATCCATTTTTTATTTCAAGCACGTACGCACAAAAAAAGAAAAAAAAAGAGGAAAATAAATAAAAAGTTATAAATTATTGTCTGAAAAAAGTGAGGGGGCCCGGGCCGCCTCCGGCCCCTCCCACGAGCCGCCACTGACCTCAACAGTAAGTTGCAGAAAGCTTGAGTATACTGCACTATGTTGTTCTCTGATTAAAACAATACTCGCATGTTCTTGTTCTAACTTAGAACTCGAGGTTTTATAGCAGAATTTAGGAGAGATAGGATTTTTTTTTTTTTTTTTTTTTTTTTTTTTTTTTTTGAATGAAACTAACAATACAGGGTTTTATGAACCGTCCTGTAGCTTTTGAATCGGCTGCTAACTCAAATTTTGTTGAAACTGGACATGCGTGGTTTTGATAGGTACTAGCCCAGGTAGCACAAACCATCGGATTTACGTTGGAGAAAGGTTGAAAATGCATCGCAATGGTTGGAAATATGTTTTGGTTAGATATTGGTTTTTTTCATACGCTCATCCGATCGTTCGAAGCATCGGAGGATGGTTTAAAACCAACCTATATCCGACTAAACGCATTCCCAACTTATTTCTAACCTTCGAACCTGTTTCACATTTACGCCCATTTATTGCAAGCTCGTTGCTGATTTGCGCGCTCTGCGAAGCGTGCGTAATGCGTCCCATAACCGTTCCCCCCCCCCCCCCGCCTCTGCAGTCTTGTTGAGACCCAGGACTTGAAAGGGGTGAGGGAGGAATGCGCCGGGGGCATTAGCCATTTTCTTTTTCATTCCAGAATCATACACAAGCACACGAGTCGTACTTGCTCACGGCGGGTGTTCAATCCTCGCAAGTACTCAAGTCTTCCAAAGTAAATCAACTATTTTTCTTCCTTTCAATAGATTTAAAACTAAGAACTTTTTTTTTTTGTGTGTGTGTGTGTGATTATTAAATGCATTCTACTTTAATTTGTTTTCCAAGCACGACAAATCATTGTGGCTGTGCAGGTCCAGATTTTTTCGTTTTAAACTGCTTGAATTTTTTCTACAAATTCGTTTTGGCAGGGGTTTTTAGGGAGAGGTTGTTTCTAGGGGTATTTTCTCTTTTTCTGGGGGGGGGGGCGTCTCCGATGAATCGAAATTCTTAAAATTTTTGCGCATTCGAACTGATTTTTTTTTTTTTTTTTTTTTTTGATAGATGTTTTAACTAGTTTTCTAGAGAATTTTGTGAATTCTTAGAATTCGTTTCAGAATTTCGTGTTGTTCCTTTGTTTAACTTCGGTAATTTTAAACGCACAGTATTTAAAAATAGTTTGCTAATCATACAAATTACACGTGCAATTTACCATAGAAATAAAATTATGTCTTTGAATAAACTTTTCTCTTTGATGGATAAAATACATTAAAATTCCTTCCCTAATAATAAAATGAAAAAAAAAATCAATGAACATGAACTTTTGAATGAAATTGGAGAGTATAATAGTTCGGCAAAACAATAAAATAAGTACTTTTCATGATATTCAAGTTTAACCCACGTCATTTTAATTGTTATGGAGATTTACTAACTGAATGTGCAACGTATGTTTTTTCTTTTTTTTCCCTTAATTCCTATTTCAGGTCAAAGCAAAATTGAACCTTCAAACAAGCTAGGTTATTTTTCATGGCAGAATTTTAAAGTAAAAATTTTATTCTGTCTTAAGAATAACCTTGCTCGTAATTAATATTTCCTGAAAAAGAAAAAAAGAAACTAAGGTATGCTTATGAAGATAATTTTCGAGTAATTATTCAGAAAAATAAAAGGTAAGAATTATCAATATCTTAAATTTTTGTTCATATTTTATTGAAACGTTTGTAAAGGATAGAGAAATGATAAATTGCATGTCAAATTCAGCCATTTTATCATTTCATGTTAATATGACTGAAAAATTATTCTTTACACTCGCTCTTCTAAGAGCACCTCGTAATACTCAGAGGCGTAGGAAGTATATAAACGTAGGGGGAGCTGGGGCTCAAGATAGGGATTCAAGGGACAGAAGCAATAGCGCCACCAGATTTTTTTTTTTTTTGCGGGGAAGGGGGGGGGAGCACTTGAAAAAAATTTTTTATTTGAAATGATTGTCGATCCTTTCGTCTTCCTCTCCCTTTCCCAGTAATGTTTTCAATCATATCTGAGTAAAAAACTGGCTGACCGGAAGGAAACAAAGGGTAGTTGTAAGGGGAAATTATTCTAATTGGAGTGAGGTTTTTAAGTGGGGTTCCTCAAGGATCAGTGTTAGGGCCTGTTTTGTTCATTGTTTTTATGAACGATATTCACAAAAATATTTCTGGGAACATGAATTGTTTTGCTGATGATGTCAAAGTTATGGGGACTGTAGAAAATGAAGAACAAGCAAAACAGCTGCAAGGGGATCTAGATCATATTACGGAGTGGGCTGATAAATGGGGTATGGCTGTTAATGTTGGGAAATGTCAAGTGCTACATTTAGGGCATGGAAATAAGCGTACAAGTTATTATTTGCAAGGTTCAGTCATTAGTCAGGCAGACAAAGTTACTGATCTGGGGGTCCTAATAAGTCAGGATTTAAAGTTTAGCCAACAGTGCAGCATTGCTAGTTACAAGGCCAATAAGATGCTTGGGTTTATCAATAGATCTATTTCAAACAAATCTAAAGAAGTTCTTCTGCCCTTATATAGATGTTTGGTAAGACCTCATTTGGAGTATGCTGTTCAGTTTTGGTCTCCTTATCTTAAGAAAGACATTAATGCATTGGAAAGGGTTCAAAGGCGAGCTACAAGGCTAATAAATGGACTTTCTCATTTAGACTACGATTCCAGGTTTAGAAGGCTAAAAATGTATAGTCTTGAGCAAAGAAGAGACCGAGGGGACATGATTCAGTTGTTTAAATTTATTAAAATGAAAGATGTTACGGGGCTGAAGTTTAGCACTGAAAACAGGACAAGGGGTCATTGTTTTAAGCTATTTAAATCTCAGGCTAACATGGATGTTAGGAAAAATTATTATTTTAGCAGGGTAGTGGAACCTTGGAACAGTTTACCGGAAGAGGTGGTAATGAGCAAGGGAGTAGATAGTTTTAAGAGAGCCATTGATCTTCACTGGGGATTGTAAATTGACTAGGACCAGTCTAGCTGGGCCCAGAGCCTGTTGCTGGTCGTCACTTTTGTATTTTTATTAATATATAAATTGAGGCAGTGAGAAGCAAAGGGATGTAAGTGGACATTTTCAAGTTTCGAGTAAAACGCGAATAAAGATAACGTCTCAGGTAAGCCTTCATTGATATTTTTTCTAAATCATGCTGTACAGCAGCACCAACCAGCGCTACTAGTATTATCTCTCACCCCGAGACAGAGGAAAGGTTTCTCTACTATTTGTACTGGGTATCTCCAAATTTTTAATTTTGCTACTTACATCCTCTTGCTTCTCTCCGCCTCAATAGTATATGGAGAGAATGAGGTGATAAAACTTCTGGTTTTTTTGGAAGGGGGTCGGTCAGTTCTCGAAGATGAGTACACATCAATAGGGGGGTCCTGGGGCTTCAGTCCCGGAAAATTTCCGAAATCTTAGTTCTAAAAACGTAGTTTAGACGGTCTTTGGTAATGTTAAGGAGAGAAAATGTTCGAATGCCCTCCCTGGAAATTTTTCGGAATTTGTCTTTAAAGCGCGAATTCAGACCATATTTATGACGTTAGGGAAAATGATATGACTCAAGGATTGTCCTCGATCGATTTACATCTCTTTCCCATTATTTCAAAATTGAAGTTCCAAAAACGCAATTGAAGACAGTCTTCAATGATGTCAGGGAAAGGGGGAGATTCTAGGGCTCTCTGGAATTTTTTACAAAATTGAAGTCTTAGAGAGCGTTCCTCAATGAGGTTATTGGAAAAGATTCCTTCCCCTTAAAGTTTTAGAAATTGTAGTTTTAAAAACTGAAATTTCATCCTTTTTTGATATCATAGAGGAGTTTCGGGTGTCGCTCTCCGAAAATTATTCGAGATAGATCATATTTGTTAATGTTAGAGGTAGAGACGTACGAGTACTCGGTAACTACTCGGTACTCGGTCTACTCGGCCAATTTGCCGAGCACTCGGTACTCGGCCCAATTTTGATCAGATACTCGAGTAGTTGCAAAAATTGAATATTGTCCAAGACATATATTAAAATTTATAAAAAAAGCGCAAGCATATATAATTTTCTGCAATCATTTACAAGTGAAATTTAAATTTTGAGAATAATGAAGTCTGTAATGCTTCAATGGAATTAGTCTTTAATTTAATGTCCCCAAAGTTAATAAAACTTATTTATTAAAAATTGTGCAAAAAAAGTAAGTGTAGAAAATATGGAATTTTTATATTATAAATGGATTTTTGCTACAAACAAAAATTAGTTATAAGAAATATAAAAATACCTTTGCTTAAAAAATAAATGGAAATAAAACAATGTTAAAAGCACAGTGCAGACACGTGTTTTGGCATTACAAGGAATTCCTTTTTCAATGCACAAAATGTGAGCTCGTGGATTTAAAGGCATCCGCCAAAAGTCGGATTCTTCTGTCGAATGTCTTTACATTCTTTAGCTCACATTTTATGCGCTGAAAAAGACGTTCCTTGTAATGCAGAAACACGTGTCTGCAGTGTTCCTGCACATTTGTTTTATTTGCTTTTAAAAATTATTTATGTTTGGCGGACTAGAACTATAATAGATTGGTATAATTTGTTTTAATTCCAACTTGATTAATTATACCGTTTATTTATTTATTTTTAATTTTAAAAATAATTTTTTTGTAAAATTTTTGACAAAAACAAAAAATTTCAAATAATGCGTAATTAAATTTCAGCAGGAATTTAATTTTAAGAACTGTTATATGGACAAGGAGGTCTATACAACTATTCCAATAAGTTCAAAATTCATCACATGTGTGTCCGTGGTTCTTCTTAAAACATAATTGGTACTTGGTAACTCGGCCGAATAGTGAAAGGCCAAGTACTCGGTAACTCGGTACTCGGCCGAGTAATGAAAGGCCGAGTACTCGGTACTCGGCCAAAGTGCTACTCGGTACGTCTCTAGTTAGAGGCATAGCAATGTTTTGAAATTGAACGGAATATTATATAATCTATCATATTGTGGAGGGCAAGGTGTTCAGTCATGGGCTCTCTTCCGCGAATTTTCAGGATATTGCTCTCTAAAAACGAACATTGCAACGCTTTTTAATAATTTAGGAGGTAGGGGAGGGCTTCTGCAGCGTAGCATTTAGAAGACTTTCTTTTATGAGAACTAGAAACAAAGGAGAAGAGAAACAGTGCGCCTGAAATGTGTTTAAATAAAACGTTCGTTGTATAGTTCAGATAAATGTTAGTAAAAGTACTTCAGAGAAACTATGAAATATTGTTGGTGCTTTTTTCTAACAATAATAAGTGAAAAGGAACATTTTTAATCGTGAAAATGGATATGAAAAGTTTCCCAGAACCTCAAACATTTTGAGGGGTGCTCAAGTGCTCTCTTCCACATGCATTTTTTTTTTTAGCATGAAAACATATCTGTGACAAAAAAAAAAAAAAAAAACCTTAATTTTGAGAAAACAAAAAAAAGAAGAATAAATATAACTTCATAAAGTCTAGATGTTCAAAAAAAAAAAAAAAAAAATTGTTTTCAATAAACTCGCAGTTTTTAACATCGTAACAGTATTATTAAAGTTTTTTTTAATATAAATATTCTAATGGAGATTTCACTACCGATTTTGTTTAGTGAGAATTTTTGTTTCTATGTTGTAGTACCTTAGAATTCTTTAAGTTATATTTATCTTTGCAAATTTTTAACTTCATGAAAAAAATCAATCCCTCACGGTTTAAATATAACAAAATAATGGATAAAAAGTTTTTTTTTAGTTTCTACCGTGGGATAGTTCTGGATTTTTTTTTAAAGTTATTATCACAGCAATGATATGTATCCGCAAAAGTAATTTCTGGGTATGTTACTGATTTAGGTTGTTTCTTCTGACAATATTTTCAATCAAAAATAATGAATAAAACTTTTATAGAATTTTAAAAATTTGTTCGAAAAATATGTATATCAGGCTTTTAGTCTATGTCCCCTGACAGAAGATCACTTTTGGTTCCGATAGACCATCAAATAATGATATTTTCGCAATCTGATCGTATCTTTTGATCGAAACGTGGAATTTAACACCCGAAACATACGATCATAATCCCTCGAAAATTAGTTTAGAATTATTATTTGTTCTATAACTACATTGCTAAACTTTTGAGAACTCGCTAAAGAATTTTCTTTGATCGGGGCTGAATTTTTTATGAAGAAATGAAAAAAATAAAAAAGAGAAAGAAACGATGGATAAAAATGATAAATAAATTTGTTTGTAAATTGGACTTTTTTTCTTTTCTTCCTCTGCATTGTTTTTCCTTTTCTTTCTTTCTTTCTTTCTTTCATTTTTTTCTTTTTCTTTCTTTCTTTTTTTTTTTTTGATAATTGCAATAAACAAAAATATTATATGACCACTCAGTATTTTAATTTAACTTTCGTTTCATATTTTGCAAGTTTGTTTTAATCAACGAATTTAAAAGGATTCGCCGGAGATTCTTTAGATAGCGTCCGGAAGGTCAGATGTTGTTTACCTTAGAAACCTTCTTTTTGATACGTGTCTGGAGCACCTTCGTATTTAAATACAAAACTGGCTCACGATTATCTCTTTTTAGTGGAAGTGTGAGATACAAATGGCATGCAAAAGTAAAAACATTAAACTGAGCTACAGTGTAATGTGTAATACACTTGCGAAAGACAAGCTCTAAGTGGAGAGGGCGGAAAACACCCGTATGTAGATAACTTGTCTTCAATACTTTTCTTTTTCTTCCGGGAATCGAGAGGTTTGAAAAGAGGGAAACACAAATGTACTGACCACTCCATCTCTCCCCTTTCTTTGTTGGTTATTATGTGGAAATTCCTAAAAAAGGTAGATCTCATTTTTGAAATCAGGTTTGAGATAGACAATGTACTGCAAAGAGCTATACGGTTAGAATTTTTCCGGGGGAGCTGAGCCGGTCTGAAATATTATAGAGGGAGCTCAAGCTCCCCCAGCTCCCCCGCTTCCGACGCCTATGGAATACTTATTTTATTAATGAAATGCTACAGTTAAAGTTGATAACATTGGAAGATAGTTGGTTTAGCATTGAAATTCATAGTGGAATAACGTTAGAAAAAGTAGGATAAGCGTTGTTTTTTACATCGAAATATTACGTTTGGAAATTGTTAGTTTACTGTTGTGTTTTACATTGGAACAACATTAGAAAATGTTGGTTAAGCGTTGCTTTTTACATAGAAATTACGTTTTTAAATGGTTAGTTTTCTGTTGTACTTTACATTGGAATAACATAGTTTGAACGTTGTATTTTACATCGAAATTACGTTTGTAAAGGGTTAGTTTACAGTTGTATTTTACATTAGAATAACGTTTGAAACTAACCAATAACCAACCGTTGGATAACCGTTTTCCGACGGACCGTTTTAAGGTACGTTCCGACGTAATGTTCGTGTGATAGCTGGGAGGGTTTCGCGGATAAATCGGCCATAATCTGGCAATTATTTTTCGATATGAACAACAAAACGTACCCTGTGGATAGTATAGTGGAGGATTTCATCATCTTAAGTCCAATTTTTATGTCTTTTGAATTGTCGAATTTAGCAAGTCTCTGGAGCACCAACTAACATCTGTATGTAATGTTTTTCTAGTATGAATAAATCATGCTCTTTCTATATTCAAAAAATTAAGATTTTTTTGTCGTTTTTAAATTTGAAAATTAAGTTCTTTTTCAGAAATTTTACTTCAGAATCAAGTTTTCTATCAATTTAAAACCTTTTAGAGCTTAAAAAAGCCCTTGGTACAAAAATTTCTCGTGTTTTTGACTGACCAGCTTATCTTGATGTGTTTGACAGTTTGGGCCAGTTGGAACCTCACCAAAGCCGTTTTTGTCTTGGGCAAAAAAAAAAAAAAATCTTTTGAAAAGTTAGTAAATTATAACAATAATAATAAGAAGAATTCAAAATACCGAAATATTATTTTGCATCTTTTTTTTTTTTTTTTGCAGCAGGGGACAAAAAAAAAATAATAAACATTAAAACAACAGTGAAAAGTTACTGCAAACTTGTTTGGATTACTTAACACCTGACGGCCATCTTTCACTCTTACATTACTCATGTAATCTAACTCTAGATTTCTCTGAGGAAGATTATTTTTACTGATTAAATTGTATTTTAAAATCTCTTTGAAACTGCTATTAAAATTGATAAGATCTCTGATTTTTTCCGGTTTTTTTTCAAAACAGGAATTATCAGAGAAGAAAATACGTTTCAACTGCCGTTTTTTGAAGGAATCTCCTATATCAGCCCAAACAAAAGGCACTGAAGGAAACTTTAAGTTCATCCGCAACTAAGGGGAGTCAGTACCAGTGGCGTGCAGATCAATATTTTTTAGGGGACTAGTTGGTTACGGTAAATTACTATACACAAAAGTAAAAAGATTTATAGATATATCATCTTCCCTATTATTATTAACTTCAGTGTTATGCTTCAAAGTTGATGAGCAACATTGCTCACTAAGATGAAAATCTATTCGAGTTTTACCAAAAGTTTTCAACTGAGTAATGGCTTGGTAGTGTCCTTGGGTTTTCTCGTGACGAATCGTTGCCTTGTGGAAATCGCTCATATCTGAAAATCCATTGGCATTCCAGACGCCTTTTTCCTTTTCAGAAAGGACGCAGGGCCAGCAAAATATTTTTTTCTTGACTTACAAGCAGTCAGCCATTTAACAGTCTCAAAGTAATCTTTCTTAAAATGCCGATTGTAATTTTTTAGCTTCGCAGATATTGCTAGGTCAGGAGTAGGCCTGCTCTGCGAAATTATTTGAGCTTTCTCTTGGTCAAATCAAAGCTCCGAACGAACGGTTTGCGAGAACGTCCAGCAGGCAGCACAATTCTCTTCCGAGCTCCAGGGCAGTCTGTGCTGTTGCGCATGCTCCTCAACTACGTCCAGTTGGGGACTTGTTTTTTCGACCGAGTCCCCTTCCATTACAAAAGAAAACCACAATGGACGCAGGAAAATAACTTTGACTAGTGAATTTGTTGTTTCCTGAAGCTCACATAGAAACCTGTACACTAGGTACGGAAACAAAAATTTATCCGTTGGTTTAAAAAATGCATGAAATAATCAAATAAGCTTTCGAGCGAACGCCAAGGATCTAACAAAGCTATATGAGATCTGGGGAACAGGTTCTTAAGAGCTAGTCCCTCGGACAAGTCCATTTAAGACGTCGCACGCAGAGGAGAAAGGGAGGTAGGGGCAGTAAAAGAAGTAGCGCTTTCTAATAAACTTGTTTTTCTGCTCACGTTTTTTCTTAATAAATTATTCTGCAAAGTAATTTTTTTGAAGGGGCAAATATTTAAGGGACCAGCCTAGTCCCTCTGGTACATGGGCGGCACGCCACTGGTCAGTACCCTAAATACTTTCAAAAATTCGATTTGATTTTTATATATTTTGAAACTCTATTTCAATACCTTTTTATTGATACAAACTTCTTGATCGTGCTCATATTAGAAGTAAATTAAAAAAAAAAGCTTTAAAAAATATAAACCTATTTTGATAAGGTATGATTTTCCCCTTTAAATTGGAATATCTCGAAATGGTATTTTTAAAACTAAATGTTCCTTTTTCTTTGAAAATAAATTGTGTTAGGCTTGGAAATTTTTACAACCTATTCCATACATCTGATTGCATATACTAAAGTAAATTTTTTCTCATAATCAAAAAATATTTTTTATAGAGCTGATTTCGTGTTTCAAAATGGCATTTTTTGACAAAAATACAGTGACATACACATTAGTATTTTTTTAAAAAAACTAAACTTTCTTTCTGTAAAATTTTACTTCAGTATAGAGAAACGAGTCTACTTTAAGGTACGGAAAAAATTTCATAATTGTATCTTTAACAGATTTTCAGAAAAGGTTTGAAAAAAAAAAAAAGGTTATTATCCTAACTTTTCTAAACAGTTTGGTACCAAACTTTTAATGATTGTCAAAATACTTCCGGAGTTATGAATAAAATGGTAGGGGCTGTTTACTTTGTGGACCATTGTGAGTTCTAACTTTAGAAGCGTTTTCTCAAAACGTAAAATTTCTGCTTACTTGCTTCATATTTCAACAAATTATTGTTATATCGCTCTAAAATTTTGTGCACATATTTGTGGGACCTATTCTAGGACTTATACCTCAATTTAAGTAAAACTAGATGAAAAATATTTTTTTAAGGACAGGTTTTACATCATAATCATAATTTTTATACAAAATTGTAATATTAAATGCTATAAAAAATATTTATTACTTTATGAGATGAAAAAAAATATATATGGCATCTTACTGTGACATTTGGCTGAAATTTAAGTCCATTTTGGAAAACATAAGCCCATTTAAGTCAGAATCATGCGCGGAGCAAAGCATTAACTTTTTGCGATTTGGGGGAAAGTCATATTACATTTTGCATCATAGTCTTAATTGTTTTGAATGAAAAATCAATTTGAATGTACTACATGTCACATTCATATGTGTATTTGTAGTCACAAAAAAATCATCTTGCCAAAATAGTTTCTTAGTTAGATAAAAAAAATTTGAAAAAAGAGCTGTTATCGCATGCTCGCTTTTGTTTTCTGTTTTAAGTGAAAGAATTTAAAACACATCTTTTTGACGTGATTAAAAATCGAGTTTCTTCCTTACCCATAAAACTCAAATAGCAATAAGTATAAAGAACAAAGTAGTATTGATTTAGAAACGAAAGCACTATATTTAAGCATATACAAATTTAAAAAACATGAAATTAATCTTCTCATGTTTAAAAAGATTAATCTGTTGATATTTTTTTTTAACATGGAGTCTAAAACCTTCTCTGTATGGCTAATGAAGTACGAAGTGATTAAAAAAAAGTAGCTGCGCTCGTAATCCCCTTATACTTGCTTTAGTTATTTCGGGAAATTTCAATCATTGTGGCTCTTGGTGCGATTTCACCGAATTTGCGAAAGTTGTTTCAGGGTACCTTCGATGATGCTCCCCCATTCTTTCCTTACTTTGTAAAACGATATGATATTAATTTTCGTTACAGAGATATCGTCGCCAGATGGTGAGATATTTTTGGTCACCATAAAATGGCGCTAAACAGTTTCATTCGAAATGTTACCAAAATAAGTAATAAAATTTGGTGATTGTTTGAAATTGTGCAAAAAGGAAAATTAATGGAAGTTTTTGTGCTGTTTATGGATTTGCCTAATTTAGTTGCTGGATTATTTAACACAGTAAAAAAAGTCTTTTGAAAATTCTTTGATTGGCGATATTTTGTTTACATGGTGAAAGCTGAGAAACATTATGACGTAGTCTTCAGCTTCAAAAACAGCAACGTTGAAAAAACTGCCAAATGCATCAGCTACGGAAATCTTTCTGCAAAAATTTTGGCGATCTGCTGGTTGTTTGGATAATGAGTAAGTGTTCAATCAGCATAAATAACAATAAAAATCATTAATTACATTAAAGTTCCGTTTAAATGGAAAATCATCAGCCAAATCATGTATTATTTGCTAATCTTGTGCAAAAATCTTACTTCAAGATTTGACTTGAGAAATGCCTTGAACAATCACGAAAAGCAAAGAAAATCAACAATACAACAATTGTCGCTATCGACAGGGAGTTGAGATGATACACTAAATACTGTATTGAGTTGAGGAAAGGGAACCTTCGAACATGGATCTAAAAAGCTCATAACTCGTTTTTTATTCTACTTAGAAATTTCGAACAGGTGCCATCTTCAGCAGAAAAATCAGAGCTTTCGATGGACATATAATGTAAATATGTGCAAGTATTTTTTCATCCCAATATTAGAGAATTTATACAAAAATTGTTTTTTATTGCCCCCCTAAGGGGGTTTTGCCCCCCATAACGGGACGAAAACTACCCTATGTGTTATTCTGACGCATAAGCTATATTATTGTAAAGTTTCATCAAAATCCGTTCAGTAGTTTTTGCGTGAAAGAGTAACAAACATTCATACATCCATACAGACAAACTTTCGCATATATAATATTAGTAAGATATATATATATATATATATATATATATATATATATATATATATATATATATATATATATATATATATATATATATATGAGGAGCAAATATTCAAACCATGTTTTCTCCTTCGGATACAGTTTTTCAGGAAACACAAAAAACTAATATATTTAAAAAAAACTTGTATTAGACCCCAATTATCATTTTTTTAGTTGTATTACTGATTACTAGTAAGACTTGTAGGCGTACTTTACCTAATAAACTTAAAATGAATTAGAAAAATGCATTTGAAATTTGGAGAAATCATGTTTTGACCGAACTCAAAGGAGGAAACGTGTTTTGAATGTTTTCAATGTGGATAAAACACTTTTTGAATGAAAAAGATAGTAACTTAAATTGCTACGATTACATTTTTTAATGGAATAAAACTAATTAATGACATAATAAAACTGATTGTTATAAAATAAAGCTAGAAATTTATATGTGAAAAAAAAATTGTCCTGCATAATCCTCATCCAAACAATCGCACACTACTTCCTCCGTTTCATCATTGCGTGCAGGTAAATAATAAGTAATGTCTTTGTACCAATTAAAATCAGGTTGATTTTGCCCCTCTTCGCCATACATTAAGTTTAAAAGTTTGTCTACGTCTCTTTTCTTTTCAACTGATATTCCATGGCTAAGAGGAAGAGATTGTAAGACAACACTTTTCACAATGTGCATCTATTATTTCTTCCATCCCTAAATTAATAATAAAAATTTAGGTAAAAGCACACCGCTCTAAAATAAACAAACAACCCCCCCCCCCCCCCCAACATAGTACCAAGCAAACAATAACATAACCTCTGAAACACTAGACACATTGGGAAATAGCTGGGTCACGTGATCAGTAAGAACAGCTCTAATTGGTTGACTGGAGGAATCTCTGTTTGACTGGAAACTGGTTCTGGAGGAAACACTTTTTGAATGATACCTGAATTTTATAAATAGGTTTATAATGTGAAAAAATATGTTTTGGTTGAAAACAATAGCATATTTTTGTACCATTTAATGTTGAGTTCAAAGAAAAATCACTAACTCATTTTTTTTCATTTTTGGAGAAAACACTGTTTGAATGTTTGCTCTTCATATATAAATAAAATCTTTTTTTTGGTTATTCTATACATTTTTGTTTATATTTTTTTACTGGTAGCATTTTTGAAAAATTCTATAGTTTTGTTTTCGTTTTCAAAGGCCGAATTTTCGATAACTAGAATTGTCTTTCGCTTTCCCTGCAACTTCGACTTATTGAAATTTCACTCTTTGGAAACCTTTTTCTGAATGTTAGGATGGTTTTAAAATTCGATCGCAGCTTAGTATCGAATACCATATTTAAAAATAAACAAATAAATAAATAAATATAGATTCATTAGAGTCCCTGTAATGAACAGGTAGCTCTCCAGGGATTAATGTTGCTCCTCTGCGGAACTCAAAGACAGTCTGTGACTGTAACTGTATAAAGCTAAATGCATGTCTAAATCCAAAGTTGGTCCTAATCCAAACCAACGAAACCGCTCATTAAATTTTAATTATTAAAGCAAACTGTGCGATAATTTAAAATTTAAAAAATGTCATAAGTTTAAGTAAGAATTTTAGTGACATTTAGAATTTTACATGTAAGTTCTTAATTGATCTGATAATTTGAGAGCTTAAAACTATACTTCTGAAATATCGGAATCTTTGTTGTTAAACAACAGGGCGATGAGATTTCCATACATTTCGTGATGAACTAGAATACCCCAAAGAAACTGCAGTAAGTTAGCCTGTTTTTTTCAATTGCATCAGTAGTAAGATTTTGATTTTAAATTTGCATTGATTAATTTATAAGATAGTTCGTTTTTTATTTTTTGTTCTGTGTTTAAAATGTTAAACCAACAAAACTTTTTGATGGATTTTCAGTTGTAGCCACCATCCGCTGGAAAACGTTCAGAATGTTCGATAAAAGTGTCCATTTCCCAAAAATATTTTCATCCGCTTTACTTAGAGTTTAACACACTCTGCGACTTCAAATTTATTCAGTTTTTGTGGTAAAAAAATGGTAGTTTTTGAAGTACATTAAGTGTTTCATTGCCCTAAAATAAAGCACAAAATGTTCATGAAGCTCTAAAAAAGGTAATAAATTTTTAGACTTGGCCAGGGTTTGGTGTGAACCATATTGCTTTAAAACTAGTAGTTTAAAGGGAAGAAAAACCTACTTTTTTTTTTTTTTTTGAAATGGTTTTTTTGAAACACTAAATCGTTTTTGTTAAATATTTCCATAAATTTCACGTATGATCAGAAGATGTATACTCCAACTAATGAAAAGAAACCAGCAAAGCTTTAGAAATAAATTATATATTTTATAAATTAAAAAACTTTTTTTTAATGTAATGCAAAATAGTTTTTTTATCTTTCTTAAATCAATGCAACTTTTCTTATTAAATGCATAAATAAAAGGCAGACCAACTATGTTTTTCTAATATTAGAAAGAGAAAAGATCCAAGTAGTTTGTTGTCTATATCTAAAGCTGAAACCCAGTTAAGTACCACAAAGTAACCAGTATGGTGTTTCAATTATATTGACTAATTTTTCAGTATTGCTTGGGTGAACCTCTAAATTGGCTAACTGACATTTGTTGCTCGCCCATTTTTAATAGTACAAAATTTGTTTAAAAATATCAAACTTTTCTGCTAGCTAAAAATTTTCTGAGAATGGCATTTGTGTGTTTGTCTATATTATCTGACTGAGTAATTTTTTAACAGGTATTAAAGCAACTGGACACTCATCATATGATCCCAAGGCCACATGTTTCAAGTTCCAGTCGGAGTTTTTAAACAGCATACCTCGAACAAAGGTACAGCACAACAAGATAGGATGGGAGTTTACCAGAGTTGGCATTTTTTTTTTTTTTTTTAAATTTTGATACAATTAATGGTTAACCATTCAAAATGAAACTGTCTTTTTATGTTACAGGAATTTTATAGAATAGGAATAGAAACCAGAAACCTTCATCAATTTTTTTTAATGATGATGTTTTTTTTCTTCAGATTTTGTCATTTTATATAAAAGAAATCAGAAGCGAAGATTATAAAATACAGAAAGCAGGGTTGTTTGGCTTTTGACATGTGTGAGTTTTAACCAGGGTCTTATCTGTCAAGCCAGCTCATCAAAAACTGGTTGAATATGTCATCAGTAGGGTTTTCCATTCTTGAAAAAATAGCCCCGTACAAAAAAAAAATTCCTGCTTTTTTTTCAGCACATTGTAAGTTTTCAGTCAGTTGCTGAACTTAATAGTAAATAAATATGTTGATTATTTTCATTTATAGAACATTTTTGTAACAAAATATTATGCACAGGTAAGTTAAATATTATGCACTGCAGTACGTGAATTACTTTAGGTGAGAATAGAAAAAACGTTTTGTATATAAATAACGTTTTATATTTGGGTTTCATTTGCCAATTTAGTCATTAATATTGGAAAACATTAGTAGCTTTATGACACTTATCTGTTTATTAGTCAATTTTTATATCTGCGTCCTTATAATCAGGGTTGGTATTTTGTCCACTGTTTTGTAAAAAGTCCAGGACGTCGGAAGGAACTGGACAAAATGGATGAAACTGGACAAAATGAAAAATCAACTGATTATCCATACATAAATTTATTGTTATAGTGTAATACAATTATTTTATAATTCCAATACATTATATGTTATGAATTAATAATTTAATTTAAGTAGAATGATTGTTAACTTTAGAATTAAGTAAATCCAAAAAAATATATATTAATTACACATTGGTGCAACTAATTTTAGATCATAATTTATTTAAAAGTTAATAAAATATAACAATGTGAATAAGCTACTGGGCGTGATTACACTATTATGTATTACAAAAAAAAAAAATAATAATAATAATAATAACAACAATGGAATAGTCAAATGAAATGCTTGGAGAAGTACATACAAAATGAAGATTTATGGACTAAAAACATTTAACTGTTTTATGTTTTTCGAGTTTATTGATGTCACCCCATAGTAAAATATTTATGTACTCTGCATGTTTTTATGGAAATGCAATGTCATACAAATTACTACTTTAGTAGGATGTTGGGTACTCAGAACAGTGTACCAGAAGAGACTATAATGAGCAAGGAGTTAGATGGCTTTAAAATGGCCATTAATCTACATTGGGGACGAATAAATTGACTGGGAGCAGCTTAGCTGGGTTCAGAATCTGTTGCTGATCAGCACATTTATATTTATATTACAAGAACAGATTTCACTTTATGTCAACATTTCCTTTATTAGTACCTAGTAGTCTCCCCCACCCCCCTTTTTTTTTAAATATGGTTTTTAATGTTTTGAGACTCCATCCTTTAAAAACTTTTGTTTCTACTTTTTAATTTTATAAATTAAAAAATTATGGGCTATAAACCTCCACATCACAGATAAACATAAAAATGTTCAGCTGATGTCCTTGTTTTTAAAAATGCTATTACATGCGTTATTACTTATTAACACTCATTGGATTTTTATACATACTTACATCAACTTTAACAAATCTTAATTTTATCATTTTCAATTTAAAATATTTTTCAAACAATTGTTTATATACATATTTATGTATGCTATTTTTACATTAAAATATAACTTGAATAGGAAGAATCTATATAATTACTTATTATTTTCAATAATATAATTATATACTATATTTATCATTTTTAAATTTCAAACTTTTAACTAAAAATTTTCAGTTTACCAAAAAAGTGGACAAAATGACATTTTGTCCGGGACGGTTTTTTTTCCGGGGTGGACAAAATATGACAACCCTGCTTATAATAGCCTCTGATAACAATTTATTTCAAACTACATTTCTGAAACTTAAAAGCTGCTTTACAGTTTTTTTCGTGAAACTGCTTCAGATTTGATGGCAAATTTTCTTTTAATGTATTATTATTCAAAATGGCAAAGTAAGTTTTAAAATTTATTTTCTAAATTATTAATACTACTTTTTCCATTCTGACAGTTGCGATAAAGGTGAAAGATATTATAGACAGGGAACATATATATATATATATATATATATATATATATATATATATATATATATATATATATATATATATATATATATATATATATATATATATATTGATCGTGTTTATGAATATATTTCAACTAGAAAATTATTTTTTATGAAAGAAGAAAGAATTGCATATCATGCTGCTTTTCTGCTCTTGAACACAACGTATTGCAGGTTGTCAAATCATATACAGAACTTCAAGTAAAACATTAGATATAATATTCAATTGAAATGCAAAAAGCTTTTCCTATGTTTAGACGATTTTTTTAAAGATGTTGAATGAGTTTTTTTTTTCTGTATTTTTGGGACGTTTTTTGGCTCAGAGCTCTTTCAACTGTATATCTCCTTCTGGACTAGGGGTTTTTTTTTCAAAGCACTTTTCATGCTTTTATTAGTGTTTTTGTAACTTTTAATTATTAATTTTTTAAACCGTTACCATGTATTACCAAAAATCTATTTATATGTATGGCAAATTAATCAGGACCAATTTTTGAAAAAAGCATGAATAAAATGGAAGACAACGTTGCTCAAAAAACCTCTTTTACTCAATCTGATATGAACTTTGCAGATGCTTATAAGTTGGTGGTACAGCCATATATATATATATATATATATATATATATATATATATATATATGTAATCATAGTAATAAAAGTGAAAAATATTGAAAAGATCACACCAAGAGCCCATAGATGCGCAACGCAGCAAAACTAAAGCCAAGTAAATATAAAATTAAGCAAACAGAATTTCAAATATTAAACAAATTATAAATAATTAATGATGATAAAAAAGAAAAATGCAAACAGCTATTAAGCAGGAAAAGATAAGATAGGAAAAGATAAAGTGTGAATCCAGAGCTCATCAGCCGTGGAGGATTCATTAAATATGGTCAAAAGACCAAAATTTTAACTATGAACTAAAAGAGAATGTTTAAGCAAAAGCACCACTTGCTAAACTAAAAACAATAAACTAGAGCTCTTATTGTTTTTAGTTTAGCAAGTGGTGCTTTTGCCCATTGTTACTCTATATTGCATGTACTGGAGCTTAAACATTCTCTTTTAGTTCATAGTTAAAATTTTGGTCTTTTGACCATATTTAATGAGTTCTCCACGGCTGATGAGCTCTGGATTCCCACTTTATCTTTTCCTACTTAATAGCTGTTTGCATTTTTCTTTTTTATCATCATTAATTATTTATAATTTGTTTAATATTTGAAATTCTGTTTGCTTAATTATATATATATATATATATATATATATATATATATATATATATATATATATATATATATTCGTGCAGCTCAGAGAGTCAAATTTTGTCACCCCGAACCTCTTGTGCCTAGTTGGTTGGCTTCACTTAGGATGGCAATTTGAGTAATCCGTGAGCGAACATCTCAAAGTGTTAAAATCATTTTTGTGTTAGTGTGACTGAAAAGAAACTTCTATATTCTTTGTAAGATTTTCTGATTGTTAGTTTTTCCTGAATATAAATACTGGTAGCCATCTTTATACAAAATAATGTCATTGTATAAGTAATTATTCTTCATATTCCACAGAAAATTTCATTGTGAGAACTCAAATGTTTTGAATATGCATAGATTAATTGATGTGATATATCATTGTTGTGTTTTAATTAAATTGGTTACTATTAAGTTGTAGATTTCTAAAACTTCATGCTCAAAACTGGATGTTATTTGTGTCAAAAGTTTTATATATTTTCTTTTTTTAATCTAGGTTCTATACTTAAAGCACAGTTGAAAAGTTATAGAAGAAACTAAAGACTAGGAAGATCAAGTCCAGTGTTAAACGTCATACTGCAGGTTCGTACAGTTCTGAAGTATTCAGATTATCCATCAACAGTCAAATGTATTTTCTTACTGCAGATTCTGAAAGTGTTATTTTTTAACTCCTAAAATTAAGAAATGGTAAAGTGATTTGCAATGGTTTGAAATTACAGTAAAATCGCGTTAAGTGGTCACATAAGGGGCCAAAAATTTTCGACTGCTTATGCAGAGTTATAGCAGGAAATTAAGGAAGAAAAAAAAAAGCCTTACAAATACTCTCATGAATAGCTGCAGAATTCAGTGAGAAAAACAATAGCTTATATAATCAATGTCTATATATTAGTGGAAATTTAAGAATTAATAAAAAGATGGAAAAGCACTCGTTATAGTTACCTTGTTTTATTTTTTCTTACTTAATTTTGACATACTTAGGGTACATTAAAGCAATCCATCAAAATTGACTGATGAAATTGTTGCTTGCTGAAAATAACTCTCTCTTCTAACATACTTCAAGCTGTTAGTTCTGTGTCTGTTGTACCTTGAACAACGGATATTAAATACTGACAAACTTTCTCCAGGCATTGATATTGTCTGTTTGCTGGGTTGATTCACACATTTGACAGAGTCGCAGCAAGAAGTATGCTTTGAATGACCAGAAGCAAGGAGTGAGATTTTAAGGAAAAAGGACTATCACACAGTATTTCAACTAAGTCCCAAGCTATTTTCTAAGATCCGAGGAGAAACGAGATTTTTAGAAAAAAAAAATTTGAGTGACTAGTTAACCGGGGTAAAATTAAATTTGGTGACCAGTAAAAGAGGATTATTTTACATTACTGTGAAGGAGGCCTGGTCGGGACCAAAGGAAAACAATAACTTTAATGGAGTGACCACTTAACCGGTTGACTACTTATTCAGGTTTTACTGTAATTACTTGTCTGTCATTCAGTAATGTTATTGACTGTTGGTTAGTATTTAATTTGATGTCGTAATTATGTTTGGGCTATATAGTCCAGGGGGAGAGGATTTTGGGGGCAGCACATTTTTTTACCATTTCGAGAAACAGAAACATTTTATCTAAAAGACTGAGCCTTCATTTTTTCTTAAAATATTTCAAACATTTTTCATGAATTGCCTAAGCAATTAATAAGGCAAGATGCCTTATTTCCCCAGAAAAAAAGGTTTAAACTTCGTTGTTATATATATACATGTATATATACAGCACCGTTTATACATTTCTCTTTTATATGTTTTTTAAATTGATCCCTGTAGAGTGTTCAATACATATTAATGCATACCTATCATACTTTTTTTTTCATTTATACATTTTATCGTACACTCCCTTCAAAAACATATTAGCGATGCTTCACGGTATATACAGGTAGTTATCAAAATAACTTCAAACAGTCTGACAACTGTGTGGGGAATCGCTACTCTGCCACAAATGTTCTGTTAATAAAGGTGCCTTTTGACTATAATCACTCACACTGGTGAATCCAGATGGTGATTGAGTTTTGTGGTCACTTTTGCTTCTATTATTCGCATTTTAGACATTACAATTCGCTTCAATACCCGTCGGTCTATTTCACTGAGCTTGTCTTACCGCGCTGTGTGTATGATGTCATGACTTTAGATACTGTACTTCTAGAAACGCTAAACAGTTGAGAAGTTTCTGTTACACTTGCTCCAACTAGACGCGCTCCAACAATTTGAGCTCTTTTAAAATTTGAGAGGTCCGACATTTTACGCGCTTGAAAAAAATCCAATGTTGGATGGGAAGGTATGATTGAAACTAACTCTTGCCCAAACAACGTAATATATTTAGCAGAGTGAAATTGGATTTCGTGAATCAGTATAACTGAAGACGAATAGCTCATTAAACATCAATTAATTTATTAAAAGATAAAAAACAAAGTATATGGCTTTGACAAAAAGTAAATAAGGATAAGTATATCATTATTGCAAATACCCCGTTGACCTAGACTAATAAGTATTATCAATTGACCCGACTATCGTTCATGAGGAACGAAGTCTTCAATGGACAAACGTCATACTACTTCAATTAAACAAAAAAAAGGCTAACAGCCTAAGCTTGCTGAACAAACAGCAAGTTGGCTTGCCTGACATGAGCCAACGCATCTAGGCTGTGCAAGAAGTGAGAGAGAGATCAACTGATAACAGCTTCGCTTATATTCAGAATCTCATTAGCATATCTTCACTTCAATGCTACCTGATCGTGATCTTCAGTGGCCAAGCCCGAAGCGTGTGCACGTGACGTCACATTTTCTAGAAGAATTGACGTTAAAGTAGTCACGTCATGGGCAACGCCCACTACACGTGCCGTTCTCTATTCCAAGACTAGTTATGTCACGGATTCTAGCGTTCGTTAAGGAACAATGATATGAAAACTGCAAATATGTAAAATGTTATCTAACATGATAAAAAATGATAATAAACCTTCACTTAGATTGACATACTATGTCTATCATCCAAAACTTCCAGAACTTCAATTAAGCCACCATATACTACCAGAATATGTACATTGCTATTTATATAAAAAAAAATCAGAAATCTAGTTTTATTCTTTATTACTTATGAAGCACATTCAAAAATCACTTTTATTCACAGGTGTTTCCATTATTTTGAAAACTACCTGTATATGTATATCTTAAGAGCGCTGAATTAGATGATGGAGGTCTAATTTTTCGCAACTCTCGCCGAGATATATGCGATTGAAATATTGTATATAATGGTACATTTCAGAAGTGTAAGTCTTGTTGTATTGGATAGGATCCAAAAAAGTTTCATGCAGCTTTTATTAGAACTAAATCGGGACTACTTCATACATGGACTTCAAATTTAATGTAGGAATTGAAAACTTTAAGACTTGAGCCATTAAAATGTACCATTATATGCTATAACTCAATCACATATCTCGCAAAACTGGGGTAGTTGAGGAAAATTAAACTCCTGACCATCGGATTGATTCTGCGCTCTCATGAAAGAACGACATTCCAAATTTTTGTCTTGGGAAAACAAATTTGTAGCGTCTTCTCATTACTTTTGCTTTCCCCCCCCCCCCTTCTTCATTAACCCTCTTAGGTAAAATTTCTATACCTCCTTTTAAAATTTCTGATTTATCTTTTAACAAAACATTCCTTTATCACTAATAGTCATTCCTTACTTTTCAGATAAACTTCTATCTGACCCATTCTCTTCCTTCTAAAGTCTGTACTTACTCTTCAAAAATGCTCTTTTCACAAATATTTTTGAGATATTTCCTAAGCTGCAAAGTATTTTAGTTGGAACATATTCTACAGGAGAATGAGTTCCTTGGGAGATAGTTTATGTGTAGTCTGAAGAAACTGAAACATGTGAAGTTTAGATTGATTTAGTTGTGAAATATTGAAATGTATTTCCTAAAAATACTCATACAAATTTATTTATCTTACTATACTTTCAACAATTGATATGAAATTACGATTTTTTTAAAATTTCTTTCCCAATTGACTGTTGAGAAATGTTTTTTATCAGTTTGAGAAATTACTTTAAGCTACCATGGTTTTAATGAATGTAGCTAAAGAAAATCAAGAAAATTTTCCAGCAGTTAATGTAAATATGAATTCACATAGAGAGTTTAATCTCAATCTTTTAATATGAAGTGATTTTGATGGAGTATTTGTTAAAATTGTCAAAACTGGTGTATCGCGAAACATCAGCGAAAGCTTTTCATTCATTACTTGCATTTAAAGCGTCTAAAGATTCAGTCTCTGAAAGTAATGAAATGCTTTAATATGGTTTGTAGTTATTCAGTAATAAATCTAAAAACATATGATAAAACTAATGATGGATGCAAACTCATGTCCTGTTTTAAATGACAGCAGTAGTATGAACTTCAGAAAAGCGGTAAAAAGTTCCACAAATCATCCACATAAAAACTGTTCTCAGACATTATTCAACCACAGTAAACATTCAGAAATGACTAAACTAAACTGTAGAAAAGAAAGACTAAATTGCAGTTCAATTGCTGGAAGAACTGCTGCTCAATCTAGCGTCATAGAGGCACACATGCAAGAGTGCACTTTAGAAAATTGTGACTTTTGTAAAATGATATGCTCTCAGAAACAAGATCAAGTGAATATTTATTTTGAAGAAGGGCCAAATTCTACTCTAATATTTAAAAAGTCGCTAAGTCCGTGCAGTTCTGTAAAAACACGAGTGGAGAATCACCGTCAAGATGACGCGAGTTATGAAATTTGTGAGATGATGTTCACAGTGGAGGAGGAATCAAATGATTTTCTAAGTTTTGATGATGGATTTAATTCTTCTTCACAGACTGAAAATGCAATTCGTAGTGAAGGTTTCGTTGAACAACAACCTGAAGAAAATGGTCCTGAACCATTAAATTCAGCTACTAACTCCAATGAGGCTGTTCAGTGTAATGATTTCAAGGAAAAAACAAGCAACCAATCAAAAGAAAGGCAATGTGTAGAAAAGATATTTACTCAGATTTCAAGTGAGCATGATAAACTTCATGACTCAAGTTCATTTGATTCTTGTTCCAAAAACGAGGCTGTTCAGAGCAGTGCTTTAAAATCTGATATAAGTAAAATGAACTCCAAGAAAACTGAACACATTCATGATGAAACATCAGAAGATCATCTGACACTTAGCTCTGCAGAACTAATACATTCGTCTTCTGACTTGGGTGGAATGGTTCAATGTGATGTTCTCAAGAACAAAAGAAGCTTTCCTTTCAAAGAAAATGTATCTAGTGACATTTGTGACGTAGCATTCAGTCAAGACAAAAGTTCAAAAGAAAATACTAAATTTTCTGATTGGAAATCTTTCAGTTCAGCAATCAAAACTGAGGAGAATGTTGGAGGTAGTGATTTTAAAGATAAAATACCCAATCTATCAAAAGAATATCTATGCGAAAAGGGGGTAATGTCTTGTATTCCTGATGAACATTCGAAAGAACACCTTAAGTTTCACACTGCAGAATCACCTTCTAACTTGAATGCAATGATACAAGACCGCAGTTCCAAAGAAAGCAACCAGTCTACATTAAATGCATGCTATGAAGTGGATGAGATGGCACATAGTCAAGCTCCCAAACCTCTTGGTGCAGCTTCAATGCATTTAACTCCACAAGCCAATGAGACTGCGTTAGGCAACTATTTCAAAGATAAAATAAGCAACCAGTCTACATTAAACACAGACTGTGAAGAGGAAGAGGCATGTAGTCAAAAAATAGACTCAAAAGAGCATCTCAAACATCTCATTGCAGTATCAAACGATTTACCTCCTCAATCTAAAGAGATTGTCCGAGGCAACTATTCGAAAGACAAAATAAACTACCATTCCTCATTGAATGCAGGCTTCGAAATGTTTGCGATGGCCTGTGATCAAGATGTCGACTCAAAAGAGCATCTCAAACATCTCATTGCAGTATCAAACGATTTACCTCCTCAGTCCAACGAGACTATCCGTGGCAATTATTTCAAAGACAAAATAAATGACCAGTCTACGCTTAATGTTGGATGCAGTGTGAGTGAGGTGGCATCTAGTCAAGACATGGACTCAAAAGAGCATCTTAAGCATCTCATTGCAGCATCATTCAATTCTCCTCCACAATCCAATGAGACTGTCCATGGCAACTATTCAAAAGACAGAATTAACGACCCGGCTACATTGAATATTGGCTGTAGTGTGGGTGACATGGAATCTAGTCAAGATATGGACTCAAAAGAGCATCTAAAACATCTCATTGGAGCATCAATCAATTTTCCTCCACAATCCAATGAGACTGTCCATGGGAACTATTCGAAAGACAAAATTAACGACCAGTCTGTATTAAATAAAGGCTGTGAAGAGGGTGAGATGGCATGTGATCAAGATATGGCCTCAAAAGAGCATCTTAAACATCTCATTGCAGCATCAATCCATTTATCTCCACCATCCAACGAGACTGTCCGAGGCAACTATTTCAAAGACAAAATAAGTGACCTGTCAGAAGGAAATGCAAGGTTGAAAGTAGTATGTACTCAGAATGAAGGTTCTGAGGAACATCATCAGTATCAAAAAGCAGAGTCTCTCTGTTTACCTTCAACATCAAACCAGACTGTCCGAGGCAATGACTTTACTCACAAAATGGGCGACCAGTCCATAAGAAATGCAAATTGCGAGATGAGTGAAAGGGCGTATGAACATCTTAAACTCCCCAGCTCAGGATCGTTCCATTTGCCTTCCTCCAGTGAGATTATCGTGGGCAATAATTCTGAAGACACATTTGTCGACCAGTCCATAGAAGCGCATGAAATGTGTGAAGTGATATTTAAAGAGGAAGAAAATGTGGAAAAGCCTAATAGCATTCTTTTTGCAGGAGCATTGCCTCCCAGCGTGTACAGAGAAAGGAGAAGTGCTAACAATGGTCTGTTAGTTAATCCTTTGCCTTATTGTGAAGAGATGCCACGTTGCGGAATCTGTGGGAAGATGTTTTTCAGCGACAATGAGTTGAAAACACATTTCGGTACTCATTATAAGAAAGACACTTGTTCTGCTCACGATAAAGTCATTCCTCAAAATAGAATTTTAGTGGATCAGACAAGGGTTAGAGAAAGTTCACTAAGTGGTGGACTGTCATCTAGTGAAGAGTCGCATTTAAAAATGCAAGAAAAGAGCCAAGCTAAACAAACATCTTATGTGTGTTTCTTTTGTCACAAATCTTTTACCGAGTTTAAGAATCTCAATGAACACGTCAAATATCACAATAAAAAAGAACCTTATTCCTGTACATTTTGCAGAAAGGTGTTTGGGCTTGTGTCCCAGCTAGAAATCCACGAAAGAACTCACATCATAGAGCGACGGTATTCCTGCTATTACTGCGAAAGCAAGTTTGCACGTCACAGAGAGTTGAAAGAGCATTTGCTCGTACATACCGGAAAAAAGGCTTTTGTTTGCAAGTATTGCAACAAAGAGTATTTATTCTTATCACACTTGAAAATACACATGAATGTACATGTCAAGGATAGGCCCATGTCTTGTCAGTTCTGTGGGAAGAAGTTTACTTCTCGCAGTGACTTTCGGGAACATCTAAAATTGCACAAGATAAAGCCGTACTCCTGCGACTACTGTGATAAGAAGTTCGGCGAAGTTATCAATTTGAAAACTCACATGAGGATTCACACTGGTCGAGTGATATACTCGTGCATGTATTGCAAGAAAGATTTCGGATTTATTTCTCAGTTGAAAATCCACGAGAAGACTCATACTCGAGAAAAGAAGTATTCCTGTCACATGTGCAAAGAGTCCTTCACGCGACATAATGAACTAAAGGAACATGTCCTGGGCCATACTGGTAAGAAAGTCTTTTCCTGTAATTATTGCAACAAAGAATTCTTGTTCATGTCACACTTCTCGAAGCATTTGAGCATCCACACGATGTCAAAAGCATTTTCCTGTGATCGTTGCGGCAAAGTTTTCCCGTCACCTGATTGTTTGCGCAAACATATACAATTGCACAATGAGGAAAAGCTGTTTCCTTGTGACCTCTGCCAAAAAGTGTTCTCAAGCCTCCCTCAGTTGCAAAGTCATTCCTCAACGCATACTGGGGAAAAGCCGTCTCCAGGGAACTATTCTCAAAACTTGTATTCGCATAGAAGTGAGTTAATTGAACAGACTCAAACAAATGCTGGAGAGTTATCGTTTGCTTGTGAATATTGTGAAAAGGCATTTGGAGAAAAAGATCAATTAGAAAGGCACCTACAGACTCATTCAGAACACCCAATGTTTCTCGTAAATTTTTTGCAAAATTGCTCAAAAAATATTGTCAGTCTTAATGAAGCTTAAGGATGTCTACAGGGGTGATTGTGACTCCATAAAAAAATACCTGAACTTTTTTTCCAAGAAGAAAAAGTGTTTTGATGGGCATATATATACACATTACCTGTATGTACACATTATTTATATACATTATTATTTGCTGGGGCTAAAACTCGAAGTTTTAATTGGACTTAATACGTCCATGTGCATGGAGGGAAGTAAATTCTTTTAATTTTTTAAAATTTTTCAAAGAATGTTTAATTTTCCTTCACTGTATCTGAATCCTTAAAAATTAATTATTCATTTACTAAAAGTGCATAAAGATTTCACAATTAAATAAGTTTGGGGCAAAAGGGGCAGCATATATTATGATCACTGTGCAATAGGGCTGGGCGATATCCGAATTTTAATACCACAATATATTGCTCTCCAAATATCGATATTTTCGATACATATAGGTCGTTAAATTCATTTTATGGGGGAGGGGGGACTGCAAAGCCTATTACATAAGCATCTGCAATAGAGAAAAGCCATAGTCCATCTTGGTGAATAAATATTTTAGCAATTTATTCTAATATAGCTACAGCAAGGATTTTCGTGTGTTTGTGTCGGGGGGGGGGGATCATGAGGCAGATTATACCATAGAAACTTTCAGAGAAATGAATTTAGAAGAATTTAAGTCTTTTAATTAGTGAGTGGCAATTTTTGAGGAAAAAGGGGCTTGGTAAAATTGAGGGGTGTCTTCACAGTTGGGGGGGGGGGGGCGGGATGGGCACTCCTAGTTACATCATCTGCATATTAAGATATGCAACAGAGAAACGCTATTACACATTTTGAAAAGAAAATATTATCGGGGAAAATATCAAGTAACCCTCCTTCCTCTTCTTATCTAGCCTTTATACTATCTTCAAAACCGGCTGTTCTTCATCAATTACCATAGAGATTGTAAAATATGACGGTAGCTTACGCTTTATACCAAGCAAAACGTCTTCAATTTGGACTTTCGGCTTTTCATTAAACATCAACCTAAATTTTACAAAAGTGGGATTTTCTGAAAATATAGGAGATCCGGTATTTTCGAAGAGGAAGATACCGGAAATCAAGATGAAAAAACCGGAAATCCGGTAAAATACCGGAACGCAATCACCCCTGTGTCTATTAGTAGGTTAGAAATGATGTATGTTTCAGTTAGACCAGTGGTCTTCATACTGTGTCAGCTGATGGGGGAACTCTTTGAATTGTAAAAAGTTTTTTTTAGGGAACCACTTCCCAGATCTTTTTTTTTTTTTTTTTTTTGTAATTTAGAGGAAAACTAAGCAGCTTTTGCTCTTTTATGCTCATAATAAATACAGTGGGACCTCGATAACTGAGCACCCCAAGGGAACAAAGAAACATGTTATCTTAAGTGGATGTCAACTTACTGAGGTTCCGTAATTTTAATGCCTAAAGAGTTTCTGTATCACTTACTAATGGTTAACATTCACATCGTGAAAACTAGTTCCAGTAAATGAATTTTCTTTTCTGTTTTTTTTTTTTTTTTGAAAGTACATAATAAAACCACTTATATTATTCGAAAATCTTATGAGGAATAAATCCATAACTTTTGAAGTGATAAAAACTTGTCCATCATTTCTGTTAAAAAGTCCTGCTCAAACTTATTTGAAAAACTTGTCATAATGCCCTCTTTCTCTAGAGGACTACTGTAATTTCGGATAGATAAGCCGCGGTTTATACGAGTTTTAAAGTTGAAATTTAACATCTGCGGCGTATCTGAAGAAATTTTCCACCCACCCTTCTTTCTTAGTGCTTTTCATGGTCGCCCAATCGAGCATCAATGTTAAAATTCATTAAAAAATGCTAGTAGAGCTCTCAAATTGCACCATGAAACAGGTTTCTCATTAAATTTAATTTCTCACACCCTTAAACCTGCGTTAGTTTGTGCCGATTTTACCGCTGTTCGCTGTTGTTGTTCCTTCCAGTGTTGCCAGATTCGTGATGGTAACATACGTTTCACAATGCTGAAAAATGGGGGGAATAGCTAGCTTGTCTGAGTTAGTCCCTGTAGTCTGAGTAATGTTTTAAAATATCTTGATGATAAATTTAAAAAAAAAGAATTGATAAAGGGTAAACAATTTTTTGACGAACTGCTAAGTATAACACAATGATTTGAAAACTTCTCATCCAACCAAATGTAGATATCTGGCAACACTAGTTTTTTGTGTAACCGTAACATTTTCTGACCTTTTTTTTGCACAAAGTTTATTACATTTCTATCTGTCAACAAGTGCAGTTGCTTGTTACAGTTTTGTTCTAACTATAACAAATGATCGCATCCTTACATATATATATAGAGAGATATATATATATAGAGGGGATGGGGCGCCATGTTTTGATACGCTCTTCTGCAGCGTATACGATAGGGCGGCTTATCCGATAAACTTTTGTTTTTAGTTAGTAAATTATTGCAGGTGCGGCGTATACGATAGGGCAGCTTATCTACCCGAAATTACGGTATCCTCGGTTCATTTGAACTATCTTTTCCTAGCCTTTTAGAAATGCGCCAAGAGCACCGAGTGTGATGGCTCTCTCCCCTGGGTAAAAGTTGTAATTCCCTAAAAGAGCTTTCTAGAAAAGGATTGACTGACCAAAAAAACGCAGCTTCAAGTTCTGCAAAACGGTCAATAGGAAAGAATGTTGTTAGCAAAACTTGGACTAGAATAGCAAATGACATATAGAGGTTCCTCCAAATGTCTATCAAGTTAGAGAGGTTTTCGACAATTGAAATTATTATTGAGCCAACCAAAAGAAAAATTAATGTTGAGTTACCGAAGTTTCACTGTACACAAATATTTGTTGACTTATTTTGTAATCTATTTTAGATTTTGGCAATTTTTAGTGAAATTGTAGCAGTTTCTACCCAGTATCAATAATGTCACTAATTTTTAATTACTGGATTATCTTATCTTCAACCATAATGAAAGACTTATTATTCGCTTTTATTATCCTTGCTCTGCCCTCTGTTGGTGCTACAAGCTTTTGCATTATGGCCAAAAATAAAAATAAACATATTAAATAGCTTTACAAATTAAGTTCAAGGCTGAACCAATCAGCATAGAAATGTGGATAATTTACTTTTGAAATTTGACAAACTTGGCACGTAATCCAAGTTTTTTAATCCTTCCTCAAAAAAAAGAAAAAAACAACATTACATATTTTTTTATTTAAAATTTTACCCAGCTGAATTAATTTATTTATGTTATTGATGCACCAAATATTGGATTGATATTTGGTATATTGCTTCTTCGGCAGACAAACCAAATATTCGGTTTGGCCAAATACTAATATTTGGTAACCAAAGAGTAAATGAATTTAAATATTGAACAATTGGTAAACAAATACATTTTTTGTTTGGATGAATGAATGTTATAGTGTAGTGCCATGGCACAGAATTCATTCAAATTATTACTTAATATTATTATCACATTCAAAATAATTTTAATGTAAAGGAATATACATTCAGATGTCAAATTTAAATTTTGTTGCTTTTTCATTTTTCTTAAAACCGTGAGATACATAAAACAATTCCTATTGTTACTAGCTTATAAAATATGAAACTAATCAGAAGGAAATAAACTCATTAAGTGTTTATCAGTATGTTAAGTCTAATATATTAACTGCAATTTTTTTGTGTAAAATATGCAGCAAAAAAATCACAAATGTGTAAAAAAAAATGATTAGCCATTTACTTTATATTAATTTGCTTTTGTTTTTGGAATAGTGTTTTTTTAATTAATTTTAAATTAGTAATTTAATTATACTTAATGTAGATAAATGTATTATCATAAATGGAAGTGCATGTACATTTCACAAAAAATTCAAAATAGATGGACATTTTTTATGTTAAACTAGCAGTACCCGCACGGCTCTGCTTGTGCTATAAAATGAAATAAAAAACTCTTAGAACAAGTGTAAATTTCCCTTTCCACTCCGAAATAAAAAGAAAGATTCTACTTCCTTAGTTAAATGTGCACACATAATTTTTTCTAAGCTCCAAACATAGTCCATAAAGTAATTTTAAAAAAAAATCCTGATAAAAAGATTACACTTGTTCGTCAAAATTCTCTCTTTCGAAGAAAATAGCATCTAATTTATATACTCTTAGACTCATTTAAAATTGCCGTAGAAAAGCGTTTAAAGTCAAAAAAATATGATAAATCTCCCAACCCAAAGAATAGATAATTTTGTTGAAATGCTCAGTACTTAAAGAACAGAATGAAAATCCATGCCGCTCCTGATAACAAGGTATTTTATTGAAACATCTGTTACAGTTACAACAAAGGCAAATTATTACCGAAGAAAAAAATCTTGTCATCAAAATACCCACTCCATCTGAATCAGCTGAAACTACACAGATATTCCTATCAAAAAGTCACAGATTGTATCATAAAACGTAGTTTATGTGTCTAAAAACGAATTTTCACTGTGCCTCTAATTTCAGTGAAGGACAATTCCACAAATATGAAAATTTTTACGAAAGAATTTTTTTTTTCATTAATTTATTGGAATGATTTTGTAAACTATATCACTCATTATGCGTTGGGGTCCTTTGTGACTTTGTGGTAGAGACTTCGCTTCAAATGCCGGTAAACGTGGGTTCGATAACCTCGGATGCTTTGAGTGGTGTATTTCCTTTCTTTACGCTGAAAATCTTTCTCATGTTGTCTTTCTTATGTGTGAATAAATAAAAAAAGTCGAACATCTCGAGGCAGTGGCCCTCAATCCTTCCATGGTTATTAACTATGGACACGTAAACAACAACAGTACTGTCATATAAGTTAAAGGCAACAATTTTTAACTTAATATGGTCATTTTAATGGTAATGAATGGACTTTAAAAGCCACTCCACCGCAGTCATTCCGTCAAAACGCATAAACTTGAATTTGTCAACCCAGTGCATGAAAAATTATTTAAAAATTAACAGTTTCTTATTGTTACTTCTCTATCAGGAAAGTATTCATCAGTTGAAAGATTAAATTAATACACAATTTCACAAAAATTTTGTTTTGTTTTAAGAAATCCAAAAACTTGGCTCAGAAAACTGTCATTTCATCACGGAGCAGAAAATAGCACAAACATTGAGGAAAAAGGAATAGATTTTTTTTTCTCTTGTCTTGTTTTTCATATTTTAACAATGAAGTGCATAGAAGTAAAAAAAAAGTCAGCTGAAATGAAAATAATTTCACTCTAATCGCTTAAACCTTTAAAAAAAAAATGCTCTGAACTAAAAGGCATTATTTTCTCTATTGTAATTAAAATTACAGAGCTGTGGACATTACCGTACGCTGCGGATCGCTGTAAAATAAAATCCCAACAAAACATAAATGTGAAAAGGAGCCAGGTTCGATCAAAATGAAGCCCTGGGTAGATGCTGTCACCGATAAAATATTTCAGATCGAAACGGGTACCAAGTTCCATAGCTGTTCCTTATAGAAGTTGGATTGTTCCTTGTTTTTCAATTCATTCGTAAAACATTTTTGTTTTCTTTGATTCTGGATTTTAAACTTGCGGCAAGTTTTGGTCATCAATAAACAATTTCCAAAACATTTGATCTTCATTGGGGGCTAATAAACTGACTAAGATCAGCCTAGCTGGGACCAGAACCTGTTGCTGGTCATCACATTTGTATTTGAATGCAAATAATTTATAAATTATCTCCCCTTCATGTCAGTGAGACATCAGAATATTAATACTCCTTGAAAAAAAAATGTTATTGTTAGGAATGTCTTAAGTGCTAATGGGGGCATTATGTAGATAGGACTGCAAGTAGAATCTAAGGTGAAACGCCAATAATAGTCCCATTGAAAAAAGAAAAATCTTGATTCATTTCTATTGATAGAATTATATTGATAGATTATATTGCAGAAATAAGCAATTTTTTAAAATATTTATCTTAGTGTTCCTACCTTTCTATTAAAAATGTAAAGGGGGTTAAGATTATTTCAGAGAGCTTCATTTAAAATTTAAGAAAAGGCATTTATGTTTAGCAGCTGTTGTATTCATATACAATGTGACAAATTAAATTATAAATTCAACAGTGCTGTTGTATTTCGTACATTGCGAGATCGCGTGATCAAAATATCAACACATTTACTTTTTGAAATCTGTTATCAAAAATTTGATTTGAATTTATTTCTACTTATTCAGTTTTTAAGTAATCAATTCGTCAATAATAAATCACCATCAATCAATAGGTTTTATGATAGTTCTTTATCATTCACTGGAGATTCTCAGGAAACAAATTCAACTCAGGAGCACCACTCAGAACCTCATACAATTTTATTCTGCAGTGTAAGAGCACTCTGGTCTGACACTCTACCGTCCATTCTACCAATGCGTTGTCTGTTTAGTGTAGCATCATATTGCAATCTGAACGTTGTAATTCACATGAAAACAATTTGTTTTCACAATTTCTCTGGCATGCAAAATATGTTGTTGTAAAAGCATTGTCTCATATTTTGTTCTAGCTGTTTTGCTTTCATATATCCCTCTGTAGATGATGTTCAGGAAAAATGTCTTCAATAAATGTGTTTTTATAGTCCCTTGTCTTTTTCATTAAATAGGATTCTCACATTCATAACTTTCAATACTTTCTCGCTTTTTTTATACAAACCTCTCTGGCTAAAGCTGTATTTTTATGAAGCACTAGTGGTACCTGCACGGCTTTGCCCGTAGTAGAAAATTAAAAGGTCATTTGGTTCGCCTGTATATTTACAAATAATGGATGATGAATTTCTCGTCAATATGCTATGTTCATTAGCTCACCCACGTTATGATGATTTGCTCGTCTATGTTATGATAATTTGCTCGGTAAAATGTTCTTAAAATTGGAACAGAAAAAGAACAAAATCGAATTTTTGAAAAATCGCTTCGAGGCGCACACACTCATGCTACAAAGTAATTGTGTGTCAAATTTCATGAAAATCGGCCAAACGGTCTAGGCACTATTCGCGTCACAGACATCTAGATAGAGATCCAGAGAGACGGAGATCGAGACTTTCAGCTTAATTATTGGTAACTAGTGATACCCGCACGGCTTTGCCCGTAATAGAAAAGATCAAAAGGTCATTTGGTTCGCCTGTATATTTACAGGGTGGCGACAGATCAGGGAAAAGTCAGGCAACTTTATTGATCAGGGAAAAGTCAGGGAAATATCAGGGAATTTTGAAAAAATAACAAAAAATCAGGGAAAATTGATTTTATGAAGAAAAAAAATTTTTTTTTTTTTGCTTTTCAAAATTAAGTACTCTAATTCCCTATGCATTTTCCACCAATTATCTGTTCAAAAAAAAGTAAAATTAATGAGGTGCGATTATACACTGCCGTATATTTGTGCGCGTCTTTTTTCCTCAAGGTCGAAGTATTGAATCTTACTTATTAACCACAGGATGAACTTCCTAAGATTGCTTCTTTGTCTGTTAGGTTGTTTATTTTACCTAGCTTGAAATTTCCTTTTACGCTTTCAATGCTACTTAAAATAAACAACCATACAGGCAAAGAGGAAGCCTTCATTATTGCCTTAGTTCCTTTGCCTTTATTCCATTGTCTCAAAGTAATTAGTGTACTGTAATCACGATTTCAAGAAGAAATCTTTGGTTTTTGAATTAATACTATAAAAGCTTAAAAGTTATTACTTCTTCACATTTTTAATTTAATTGCTAAAATTGAAATTTCAATTAAAAAAACTTTGTTTTTTGCCGTTATACTATTTGTTGTCGCCGCAGATTGTAAAGGTTTTTTTTTCTTCAGACTTAAGTGATTCTTTAATTTTATAGCCAAGTTGTATTCTTCTTCTATATATTTTGAAATTGATTAATTGCTTTTTTTTCCTTGCATTTCAAAGTTGTTTGTTTCAAAAGCAATCTAAGATTTTTTTTTCGTTACATACTGAAATCATTTGAAATAGAGTTAACTTGTGTACTTAAGTAAATATCTTTATTTTTTTATTGTTAAAATGCTGTATTCATTCATTAAAACCTATGTTCTTTATTAGAGAAAAGCTCCCTATGAATGGATGTCAAATGGTTTCATCTGTTTGACATAAATATGTCAATTAGTTACATAAGAATAACTACATTACTTCTATTCTTCACTATTACTTGTTATTTTTGCAACAATTATTATACTGTTTGAAAACTTAGTTCAAAATAATTTCAATTACTTTTAAGTTTTATCATAAATACACATATGTTTTTAAGAGTAATTTTAATAGTTTTTTATAATACTTATGCTAAGTGGTTTCTGGAAGTTTTTTTTTTTTTTTCTTAATTTTCTATAATCTTTCCATGTAAAAAAATTTAATGTAAGGTTTTGTAGTTTTTTTCCCAAAAAAATTGACTTGATATGTTTTTTTTAAAAAAACCATTTTATTAAAAAAGTAGTATTTTTTAAAAAAAAATATATCTTTAGTTCAACAACTTTACACAACAAAAAACGTTTAAAATACTGCATTTTATACAAACATACAATGGATTTCAAGTAGAGCAAAGAAAGAAAACCATTATCATTGGTAACGTAAATCAGGGAAATTTGGTGAACTTAATCAGGGAAATCAGGGAACTTTTTTTCACAGTTCCTGTCGCCACCCTGATTTACAAATAATGTATGGTGAATTTTCTCGCCAGTTGGCTTGTACCCATATTACGGTTCCACGTTATGATAATTTCGTATCTCGCCAATTGGCTTCTGCCCATGTTACGGTTTCACATTATGATTATTTTGTAATTTACTCGTCCATCTTATGATATTTTTTTTTTCTTAAAATTGGAATAGAAAAAGAACCGCATCGAATTTTCGAAAAATCGCTTCGAGGTGCACACCCCCATGCTACATACTAACTTTGTGCCAAGTTTCATGAAAATCGGCCGAACGGTCTAGGCGCTATGCGCGTCACAGACATCCTACAGACATCCTCCGGACAGAGAGACTTTCAGCTTTATTATTAGTAAAGATTACAGTAAAAGACCGTTATAACACTGACCTATATAACACAATTCTCTATAAACCACACTACTTTTCAGAAGTAAACAATAGGTTTTGAAGTTAAAAAACTCCCTCTGTTTTGTCTTGAAAACATAAAAATTGTTAGGCAAATTAAATTTTAAAAGTTTTTCATCTTTCCATCTTAATTCAAAGTTTTTAAATGAAAATTAGTGTTCACAGTAAAAAGAAAATATCAGATGGCTCTTGAAAATGCAGCTGTTATGCAAACCATGAAGCTAGTAGAAGTGCAGGATAATGCACTTTCTTTTGATTGTGAAACATATTTATTTGTGAATAACTAACTCTAATATTGTTGCTTTAATACTCATTGCAGATAAAACTCATTCTGAAGTGCTAACATATAGATATATTCTGAATATTAGTTTCAAAATTTGTGAAATCTTTACTAATAATAAAGCTGAATGTCTCTCTGTCCGGAGGATGTCTGTAGGATGTCTGTGACGCGCATAGCGCCTAAACCGTTCGGCCGATTTTCATGAAATTTGGCACGAAGTTAGTATATAGCATGGGGGTGTGCACCTCGAAGCGATTTTTCGAAAATTCAATGTGGTTCTTTTTTTATTCCAATTTTAAGAACAAAAATATCATAAATTACGAAATTATCATAACGTGGAACCGTAACATGGGCACAAGCCAATTGGCGAGATACGAAATTATCATAACGTGGAACTGTAACGTCGGTACAAGCCAATTGGCGAGAAAATTCACCATACATTATTTGTAAATATACAAGCGAACCAAAAGACCTTTAATTTTTCTATTACGGGGGAAGCCGTGCGGGTGCCACTAGTGATCTATATAATGCAAAAACCTATATAACGCAAAAGCTCTGGTCCCAAGGTGTGCGTTATAACGGTCTTCTACTGTATTATTATTCACTTTTTATTAGCATCTCTGACAACCAGGGGCGGATCTAGAAATTTTCGTAAGGTGGGTCCGGTTTCAATGACCTGCGTACCTCCAACATAAAAAAAAAAGGATAAGTTAAACAGGAGTAGTGATGTAAAATACCCAGGTATTTATTTTTAGGGGTAAATACCCAAAATGGGTATTTACCTGGGTATTTATTTCAGAAATTTATATTCAACTAAAATACTTTTCTGTATGTATTCCGCTTTGTATATATATAACCAACCATATACAAAACAGTAAATTTTTGCCCAAAAATTGTATTTTGATCACATATTTAAAGAATTATTATGTGAAACAACTTAGCAATCTAATATGATATTCACATTAAAAGTGTTGGATATGCCTAATCAATGTTGATAGCCAAATTTCAGATATAAAAAGCCATTCTGCAAGTTTAACTGGTTACCAAAAAAAAAAAAAAAAGCAAACATCATTTTTTTAAGGTCTTGGTCTTTTACAACCCAGTAATATATCCCTGCAGGACATCAGAATGTAAAGAAATGCTGCTCAATTTATTATTACTATTTATTTACCTATATCTTTTGCAGGAATTTCCTCCAAACTTAGTTCAAGAGTTATGCAGTAGATACAATAAGTTACATTTATAACTTAAAAATTGAAGATAGATGGTGATTTATGATGTGCAATCTGATCATCATTCTAATATATTTTTAAATACAGTAGCTTCGCATTTACTTTTATAACATTTACATCTATGGTAACACCCTTCTTTCAAGGTCTCTATAATCTACAATACAAGAACAGATTCCAATTTCATAATGTTTGTATTTTGCTTAAACACTACTCTGCGAGCTGCATATTAAAAATAAGCAGCTAAATAAGGTCTCGACTTAACGGATTGCCATTCTTTGGACTTTTAATTATACATATGAAAGATTCACTCATACCTAAGTAAGTGTCGTGCTACCTTCGACCCACTTTCTAGTTGTTCAAGTGTATAAAGAATCTGTACCTTTTCTTAAATTGTCACAAACTTTCGCTTTTTGTTTCCATCTTCAAACTTCAGATGAAACAGCGTGCCTATAGGTGCTACAATCTTTCATCACCTTTCATATTTAGAATAAATAAATGAAAAATGAGGTGTGGTGGGTTATACACACTAATAAAGCTACATTTATAGTGCAGTGTGTGGGAACTTGCTCAGTCAGTGATGCTGAAAGGATAAAAGTACATTTGTGAAGTCAATGTTTAGTATTGAATATAACAAAGCCGAAATTTAGGATCATGATTCCTTTCCAAATATTTTCGTATTGAGAGCAAGAAATTGCTTTAGCTCTAAAATTTGTTGCTCCCAAAAAAAACTCGCGTTATAGCCATTTTGCATAAGTCGGATCGCATTGTAACGGGAGTCGACTGTATATATATAAAGATAATAAAAGTGAAAAATATTGAAAAGACCACAGCAAAAGCCCATAGATGCACAATACAGCAAAACTAAAAAGCCAAGTAAATATAAAAAGTATACAAGTCAAATAATAAATTTTAAGCATTTTATACGAAAAATAATGATGAGAAAAAGGAAAATACAAGCATCAATTTAATAGAAAAACATGAAAGGTTGAATCCAGAGCTCATCAGCTGTGGAGGATTCAATAAATATGGTCAAAAGACCAAAAAATTTAATTACAAACTAAAAAGAGTGTTTTATGCAATATAGAGTAACATTGGGCTAAACGCACCACATGTTAAACTATAAACAAATAAAAAAGAATTATTATTCCCTCATGCTTCCTTTTTTTTCTTTTCATTTTGGATATGACTAACCTAGATTGATTTTGAAATCCTGAAGTTCATCATTGAATTGCTTATACTTCTCCAATTATGACATTGAAAGATTCTTTGGTTCACACGATATGTTTCTTTCATAATTTCATCAAGTCTTTCAATGAAAAAAATTAAAAACTATGTAATACATATGTATGTATTAAGTTTACCAATTATTTCATATCTAGATTTTTTTTTTTTTAATTTCCCATTCACTTTCTGTAATTTTTTTTTTTAAATACCCAGTTTTTGCGTATTTACCCAGGCCTTGGATAAATACCTAAAAAATATTTACCTACCCGCTGGGTATTTACCCAATCCACATCACTAGTGGCACTACAAGAAAATAGTTTTTTAGGAGAGGGCGAGGAGGGGGGCATAATAGGAAAAATATCCCATCACTTTGATTAATTTGATTTACTCATCAAATCTCTGAATTTTGAAATTGAAGACTTAAAACGCGGTTATTGGCCCTATTTTTTGACTTTAGGGTAAAGAATGGAGCTCTGGGTCTCTCCTCGAGCCGTCTTTTTTTTTTTTTTTTTTCAAAAATAAATAGATATCAATTCTTCCTCAACCCCCCTCTAATTTTTTGAAATTACAGTTCCAAAAACGCAATTGTAGACAAAATTTGAATATTTTTACAAGAAAATGTTCTGGTGCTCTCCCCTGGAATTTTTTTCAAAACTGAAGTTCTAAAAACGTAAGCACAATATTCTATGATATTATGAGGAGGGGTTCAGAGACTATTCCACTTAAATTTTTCATAATCGGCTGTTTAACAAAACCAATTTCTTGATGATATTTAAAAAAGGCAGTTCGGGGGCTTTTGCTGGAATAATTTCTGAAAATGAAGTCTAAAGTACCGGATTGTAGGACCATATTTGGTAACATTATTACAGACAGCAATCTTTCGAAATTGAAGCTTCAAAAAAGCAATTTTAAGCGATTTTCGAACTTAAAATTATAAGCGATGTTGCAAGGTACTCATAATGTTCCCCCGAAATTTTTACAAAATTGATGATCTGGAAATGAAAGTTGAGATGTTCCGTAATGTTTTTGGGGGAAGGGGAGAGAGGAAGGGGGATTTGGATGAGAGACTTTACTTTCAGATGAACTTGAAAAAAAAAATTAAGAAAGGAAACGGTGGTGGGGAGGAGGGAGGGCAACTAGCTAACCAATTAGCTGTAACAATTGAAAAATCTTAATTCAAAGATTTCTCTTTGAAAGAATTCAAGATTTACCCTAACATTATTATTTTTTTCGAATTAAAATCTCTCCCGCCCTATTGTGTTTCTCAGATACATTTTAGAAGGTTCAACAAGCAGAATGCTCTTTGACAAATAAATGTCTTGTGTTAGTGATCGGCAGACTTCGCACCGGTCTTTCTTGAAGGAAAAGTTGAGTAATTAGGATGTATATTTCAGGGCAAAAATGAAACGAAGTAAATTTTAAAAAATATTTTCTGACCTCTCCTTCCCCTTTTTGCATATACAATCCATTTTTTTCATTTTTTTTTTTTTTTTCTAAATTTCAAGCACAGGCACGCACAAAAAAAAAATAAAATAGGGAAATGAATGAAAGTTATAAATTACTCTCTGAAAAAAGAAAGTGAGGGGACCTGGGCCCCCCTGACCCATCCCATGAGCCGCCACTGTTTATCAAAGTATCACTACATTATTTTGATATAAATGCTATATTAAAAAGAAATAAGAAACAATTTTGGAAACCCTTTTCTGTATCTGAAAATTTTTTTGGAAGCTTTTTCAAATTGCCGGCTCTTGAAGAAGCTATTTGTAGTAAGGGAAACTCATTGGCAGCCTTGCACTAGACTAGAAAACATTCAAAAGCAAACCCACAAATTGCTGAAACAAAAGCCAAACTTGTAACAAATACAGAACGGAAGCTGAATCATTAACCTAATTATTATTTCGATTCCATTTTATGTGAAAACCCTTTCAGAACTAAGACTTACAGTCTGCTGGTGAGAACTGTTTTGGAGGTTGGATTGAAGTTAAAAGATTGGTTGAATCTTGATTAATTTTAAGTTACTGGAGACATGTTTCCATGATGGCATAACATAAATGAAATGATTTTCTAAAGATCAGGAGTGAAAAAACCTACATAACTATTACCTAAAAGCTCTTAAACAAGGCAAATTGAAAACCTAAAAATGATATGAGTAATAAATAACAGAATTTTTTAAAAAAATACTAAGCACTTTTCATGATGCACTCAAAAGAAGAAAATTACTTTCCTGGATCAGAAAGGACAATTTAAGTATTCATGTAGTTTTCAATTATTCCAAGAAAAGGATTTCACAAACAAAAAGTGATCTCAAGTCATTTCAAACCAAACTTTCCCATTAAGAAAAATATGCATGTTTCAACAGTCAAATTTATGATTGAAAGCTAGATCATGATAAGACATTCTCTACATGACTTGAGCCGTACTTTTCTTAGTGTGTGAAGTCTTTTTCTTGAAATAATTGAAAACTACAGGAATACTTAAATTGTCCTTTCTGACCCAGAAAAGTTATTATGTCCTTTTGAGTGCATTATGAAAAGTGCTTAGTTTTTTAATTATGTTACTTTAAAATTTTTTATTTTCAAACAAAATTTCATTTTAGAAATTAATTTTTTAGCATGAAGTTTTACCTTATGAAAAAACAAATCATTTATTGAAATCCTAAAGTCTCTAAATGGTCTAGTTGCTGAGATATAAGCAAAAGCAGGCCTCAGAATTTCCGGGACAAACATGGCAAGTATAATAAAAATGCTCTAAAAGATTTAAGTAAATGAATTCAAAATAAAGGAAAAAATATTAAAGCATTTAAAACAAGCAACAGTCACTTGTTTAAAAATTCATTATTTGCTGTGGAGGGGGGGGGGGGAGCAATACAGTAGGCTGCCCAAAATTTTATATTCCTCCCTTTACACAGTAATGCCAATAATCACATAAACGGCCATGTTCACCAGCCAAGTTGAAGCTCGGTTGGACTCCTCAACCACACATTAAAATTTTCTGATTGGTTGGAGAAACCTTCATTTAAGTTTTCAAATGTTTGATGGAGGTTCGAACAGACGTGTGAATATACCGATAAGTACCAATACCAACAGGTACTTGGATCTAAAATGACAAATCCCTAAAAGCACTGAAATCACAGTCTTGGTTCATTTTTATGATCCAATTTTGCTTAAGGCTTTAAAAATATGTTTTTAAATTAAAAATCTCACCTTGATCCATTAGCTGAAAAACCAAGATATCATGGGATTATAGGTTCTTTGAATGACCTTGTCGATTCAAGTTTTGTTCTAACATTTTATATTTTTTCCATCTCTTTCAATGCCTTCAAAATAATTGCCACAGTATTAATGCTCTTGCAGACCCCACTGAGCTAGTTTTACTTTTCTTATCTTCTCATAGTATTTATTTTGACTCAAATCTTTTTTTTCCCTACTCTTTCCCCCTGCATCATGTTGCTTCAAACTTTATGTTGATTCTTCACTTTCATATTGCCAGACCGATAACAATTTTCTTTGTGGCTCATTAAACCAAAGGAATATGCAGCAATTCCAAGGTGCAACTGTTGGGTTAAAAGTCACATTCTGTGCCAAAAAGTTAATTTTCTATGCACTTGTGCTAAACCAGTCCTAGTTTTGAATTAAGACAATCTTTTGATAAGCAGAACGATGAAGGACAATCTTAAATTTGTCTTTTCAAAAAGTCGAACAGCTGCATTTTGTCAACTCTCGATAACTCAAAGACTTATAACTCAACTATCGGGGTTCGTACGCTCCTTCAAAACTCCTCCAATACTCCTTCATTCAGGAAATTTTTTCGAAGGGCCCTTCAAACTCCTTCATTTTGGTTTTAACTCCTTCAAAACTCCTTCTTTTTTAGTTCAAGACTACATAATCTTCCTCTATAACAGAAACTTAAAATGCTTCGATTGACAACTAACTTTGTCTCAAAGGTGATTTTAATGTAGTAATTTCGTGCATTTATTTTTTCGATTTACAAATGGATCATAGTTAATTCATAAAAGTTGAAGATGAAATTTTTATTAGAAAAATAAGACATTTCATAAGTGAAGTAAAACATGCTTAAATGGTGCTTGGCTGTTTTTTCAAGTTTTATGATCATTGTTTTTCCCTCCACCACACTCAAAGCAGCAAAAGTCAGGTTGTCTAATTATTATTTAAATATTTAAAAATACATAAGTAGATGTATTATATTAAGTGATTGTGTTAAAAAAAAAAACAATTGTTTAGTAAATTGCAGTTTTGACATTGCAAAAAGAGTCATCCACAAGTGGTGTCATGCTTTGAGGAGGAGATGGGGCTAGTGAAATTGTGACAAGGGGAAGAGAGAGGGTGACAAAAAGTGACATCACAGTTATTGTAACATTATGTTTGTAAAAAATATGACGTGACAAGAGGAGGAGTTTGGGGTGAAGTGTGACACTTTGTAATAAAGGGTGCAGATGGTCAAATATATTGAAAAAAAAGTGTGACATCATTTAATGACACTCCATTAATACTCCTTCAAAATCTCATTTTATTCCTTCAAAACTCCTTCATTTTATTTCTGAAATTGAGTACGAACCCTGACTATTCGTTTAACAAGTTTGCATTGAGTGCAAAACGTACCTCTGGGAGTGCTGGACCTGGGATTCCTCGGTTTCTGGTCTCGATCAAAAATTCTGAACTGTCTTCAGGGTTCGATCCAACTGGTTAAACCAGAAATAGTGGTAGGAATGCGGGACCCTGGAGTAAGAAAACAAATCAAAGAGGTCCCAAACTCTTGAGAAGGTTGTGGGAGCTCCCCACAACTCTAAGGTTTTACCCGGCCCCTTGGGACTTCAAGTTATTGAGAGCCGATTGTACATGCGGAAATGAAATGAAAAATTTTTTCTAGCTTGTCCTGTAGATGTAGCAGATTTGATTTTAATCTGCTGTATTTACTGGATACGAAAAATGATTGATCACATTTTATTTCAGCATATAAATACAGCTGTACCATTCCGCCTGTCTCTCCCTTACATATACAGGGTGTTCCGTTTTAACTTGCAAGACCTTTATTTTCACAACCGTTAGTCCTAGGTGTTTACTTCCAATTGCAAAAATGTTCAAAATCAGATGCAGAGTCAAGATATTGAAAGTTAGAAGCAAAAATAAAAATGAGTCAAAAAATACAAAATTTGACTTTTTATACGGGCCCCAGGTCCCCTAACTAATATTTAGAGAAATAATCTCCATTGAAAACTATTACTGGCGCAAAACAACTTGACATTCGTGCGACCAAAACTCAAGGAAATATTCCATTTCAAAGTTTTAAGGGACCATACAGAAGATGAGATTTGAACTTGTCGCTTTTTCGGAAGAATGACAGGTTGTCAAAGTAAGAAAACCAAGGTACTTATATTTTTCATTGCTATTCAAAACCAAATGCTAATGTTATGCCTTGACACGCAAAAACACACTTCAAAACCTCGAAGAATTTGAAAAACCACTCTCTATGCACACATATAATTTTAAACACTTATTAACCGCTATATTCCCCCCCCCCCCCTCCAAAGGTGTTATTGACGGCGAGTGAAAAGTGGCGTAAGTCACAAAACACTGCATTTTGTATCTCTGAATATTGGTCGCACTAATTTCAAATTTTTTGTGTTGGAACTATTTTTCAATGGGGATTATTTCCATAAATATAAGTGAGAGGACCTAGGGTCTATATAAAAAGTTAAATTTTGTATTTTTTGACTTTCAAATTTTCAATACCCTAACCCTGCATCTGATTTTGAACATTTTTGCTCTTGGAAGCATTCATTTAGGACTAACGGTTTCGAAAATAAAGGTCTTGCAGGTTAAAACGGAACACCCTGTATATAAGCCTAATTGCATAGAGTAGGAAGGAGGTTCAATTTACTGAGGTGTTTTCGCTCTGCAGAAAATCTGGATTTTATGCAATTTCTGGCCCGAATGTTTAGGGATATCTAGGATTCTTTGTGAGTCGCATATATTTCCTCTCTGAAAAAAAAGTGAAATTAATGGAGCAATTGTGTAACTTGACATGTTTTTTACTAAGGGTTCTCAGCACTATTGTTCATCACTTACTAGTGTGAAATTTCTTCCTATTTGGCTCTTTCAAGAAAGGGGTTGAGGATGGATGTAAATCTAACAATGTTAAGATTTTAGGCAATTTTTCAGATTAAACTTGGTTTCACAATCACAGCTATTTTCATCCCTGCAGTTACTCATAGATAACAACTCATGAGTTGCTCTAGAGTCAGCCTACTATTGCTAATAACAGGTGTCAAAATGAAGTGCAACCCTGTTCTTTTGTAAACGTTGCTTCTCTTGTTGAATACAACTATCCATCTTTTTTTTTAAAACCATTTTTTTAACACCCTGTATTCATATGAAAAAAAAGCAGATGTTAATGACTATGTTTCTTTTTAGAATTCTCATAAAAAATGGAACATAGATCAAGAAAAAGAAAAAACAAGACCACATCATGCATTTCAAATCAAACATCTATAAACCATGCAGCAAAATACTCAAACAGAAGCTCTGCAGTTCTTCAAGAACAATTTGATCACAGCAATATTGTAAATTCTTCAAATCAGCCTAATCTTCTTTCGCATACTAAATTAGCTCAACTGAATGCTAACAAAGTATTTAACAGTTCAGTTAATAAAAGGCCAATTTCTTGTGTTGCAAGAACAAAAGAAGGTTCGGTTGAATTAAGTAATGAAAGAAAGAAGTTATCGAAGAAACGGACAAACACATCCAACAGATGCTCAAATTCTCTGGAATCTGATACTTTTAAAAAGCCAAGAACTAAGTGCTATAAACAAATGCGTACTTCAAAGCAAACTGTTAGTATTTGTCCTCTAGAAATATCTCTCTCCCCTGGCACCCCTGGAAGAAATGCGCCATTTACTTCAACTGCGGCTGATGGTAAAGGAAGACAGAAATTTCCTATAGATGGAAATGTATGCGTTGTGAGTGATTTAGAAGACAGTTCTAATGATAATTTTGTGGAAGCTTCTGCGGCTTTTCTTTCGATGTGTATGGATGAAAGCAAGCGTCATTCATACAAATCACCTCTGGGGACCAAGTTTTCAAGTGACGTAGAAGAATCTGTCTTGAGTCAAGTGTTAAACAGGAATTCTGTTGAAAAGTCGCTCCTAAAACTGCCTCTTATATCTGAGAACATTTGTAATTTAATTGGAGTGTACTCGGCATTAGAAAAATGCAATCAAAAAAGGGAAGAAATATCACAAGTACAGCCTTCAAAGACTTCATTTGGGAAGAGTGGGAAGAAAAAGATTTTGTCGGATGGAAGCATCAAAGTCAATTACGTTAAAGCTAAGCTTGTTAAGGTTCCTGATAAGCCTAAAAAATTTTCTTTACGTGATAAGGAATTGGACGGAGAGATTGAAGAAAGCGGAATTCCAACATCTGAAACATGTATTGCCAGCATAATCTGCCAACAAACCAATGAGGCAAGAAATAATGTCACAAGCGATGCTTCTTCCTCTTTGACTAAAAATAGTAGAGAGGTCGTACGTCAGAAGAAAAGAGTTTCATTCGCTGAAAATATTGAAATTAATGGTGTAGGTGTTAGTAACAAAGTACGACAATCAACCGCAATGGAAACATATTCTGTTGTCAAATCAAATCCAACAGTTCCACAAATGTCTAAAAACAGTCGTAATCCTTTAAATGAAGTGCACTCAGAGTTGGAAAAGGAGGACAAGAAGGGTAAAGCCAAATCGAAAATACAATCATCAAGGCAGAAAGTTGCATTGAAAAACCGAAATAAACTTGGAAAATGTGGTGAAAAAATTCCTTTGCGTGATTATAAATTTGACGGAGAAACTGAAAACATTGCCACTGAAGTTTGCGATCAGAATAATTTAGATAGTGATCCTTCTATTGGTACTAACAACATGGCGGGAAAAAGTATGAACAGGAAGTCAGTCAGGCATCGGAAGAAGAGGTGTACTTTCTGTGGAAGTGATGAAGATGATATTGAAAGTGTTCGTAATTTGCGACGATCGATGCGTACCCGAAGGGCCCCATTGAGGCCTTGGCTAAATGAAAGGGCAAGATATCGGATTCTCAAAAATGGTGATATCGCTTTTATCGATATTACTGATAAATGAAAAAATATATATATCTTCCCAATTTTTACAGAAAGAACCAAAGATTATTGATATCCAAGTGCAAGGGAACATATCCTAATGATAATAATTATCTAACTTTTAAAATTTTGTTCCTCATTCTTCTGGTAATTGATCATTTGATTTTTTTTAAAATAAATTTTTACAATGTGAGCTTATGTGTATGTCTCTCTTTTTTTCTATTTTTTCACTTCTCAAAGTACAATTTGTCAAGCATTTATCAGATTTCTAGTCCTTAATTACATTATTTAAGTCATTTGGTTTTGAAGTTACATAGACTTTTCATAAATGTTTATTCATAAAACGTTGCTTTTAATTCTCGTTTGAGTAACATTTATTTTTTTAAAGAATTTTCCTAGTCCAATTGTGCCAAAATGAGAAATACGATATTAACAAGAAGATTCTCAAAATAGTAAGTGGTATTAACATCGTGTTTAATGAAAATGATTTTCCGAAGACATTATAGTAGCTGTATATATAATTATAGTAAAAGTGAAAAATATTGAAAAGACCACACCAAAAGCCCATAGATGCACAATACAGCAAAACTAAAAAGCCAAGTAAATATAAAAAGTATACAAGCCAAATAATAAACTTTAAGCATTTTATACGAAAAATAATGATGAGAAAAGGGAAAATACAAGCATCAATTTAATAGAAAAACATGAAAGGTTGAATCCAGAGCTCATCAGCTGTGGAGGATTCAATAAATATGGTCAAAAGACCAAAAAATTTAATTACAAACTAAAAAGAGTTTTATGCAATATCGAGTAACATTGGGCTAAACGCACCACATGTTAAACTATAAACAAATAAACAAGAATTATTATTCCCTCATGCTTCCTTTTTTTCCTTTTCATTTTGGATATGACTAACCTAGATTGATTTTGAAATCCTGAAGTTCATCATTGAATTGCTTATACTTCTCCAATTATGACATTGAAAGATTCTTTGGATCACACGATATGTTTCTTTCATAACTTCAAGTCTTTCAATGAAAAATATTATAAACTATGTAATACATATGTATGTATCAAGTTTACCAATTATTTCATATTTAGATTTTTTTAAAAATTTCCGATTCACTTTCTGTATTTTTTTTTTTTTTAAATACCCAGTTTTTGGGTATTTACTCAGGCCTTGGGTAAATACCCAAAAAATATTTACCTACCCGCTGGGTATTTACCCAATCCACATCACTAGTGGCACTACAAGAAAATAGTTTTTTAGGAGGGGGGCACAATAGGAAAAATATCCCATCACTTTGATTAATTTGATTTACTCATCAAATCTCTGAATTTTGAAATTGAAGACTTAAAACGCGGTTATTGGCCCTATTTTTTGACTTTAGGGTAAGGAATGGAGCTCTGGGTCTCTCCTCGAACCGTCTTTTTTTTTTTTTTTAGAAAAATAAATAGATATCAATTCTTCCTCAACCCCCCTCTAATTTTTTGAAATTACAGTTCTAAAAACGCAATCATAGACAAAATTTGAATATTTTTACAAGAAAATGTTCTGGTGCTCTCCCCTGGAATTTTTTTCAAAACTGAAGTTCTAAAAACGTAAGCACAATATTCTATGATATTATGAGGAGGGGTTCAGAGACTATTCCACTTAAATTTTTCATAATCGGCTGTTTAACAAAACCGATTTCTTGATGATATTAAAAAAAGGCAGTTCGGGGGCTTTTGCTGGAATAATTTCTGAAAATGAAGTCTAAAGTACCGGATTGTAGGACCATATTTGGTAACAGCAATCTTTCGAAATTGAAGCTTCAAAAAAGCAATTTTAAGCGATTTTCGAACTTAAAATTATAAGCGATGTTGCAAGGTACTCATAATTTTCCCCCGAAATTTTTACGAAATTGATGATCTGGAAATGAAAGTTGAGATGTTCCGTAATGTTTTTGGGGGAAGGGGGATTTGGATGAGAGACTTTATTTTCAGATGAACTTGAAAAAAAAAATTAAGAAAGGAAACGGTGGTGGGGAGGAGGGAGGGCAACTAGCTAACCAATTAGCTGTAACAATTGAAAATTTTTAATTCAAAGGTTTCTCTTTGAAAGAATTCAAGATTTACCCTAGCATTATTATTTTTTTCGAATTAAAATCTCTTCTGCCCTATTGTGTTTCTCAGATACATTTTAGAAGTTTCAAAAAGCAGAATGCTCTTTGACAAATAAATGCCTTGTGTTAGTGATCGGCAGACTTCGCACCGATCTTTCTTGAAGGAAAAGTTGAGTAATTAGGATGTATATTTCAGGGCAAAAATGAAACGAAGTAAATTTAAAAAAATATTTTCTGACCATTCCTTCCTTTTTTCGCGTATATAATCCTTTTTTTTTTTTTTTTTTTTCTAAATTTCAAGCACACGCACGCACAAAAAAAAAATAAGAAAAAATAGGGAAATGAATGAAAGTTATAAATTACTCTCTGAAAAAAGAAAGTGAGGGGACCTGGGCCCCCCTGACTCCTCCCATGAGCCGCCACTGTTTATCAAAGTATCATTACATTATTTTGATATAAATGCTATATTAAAAAGAAATAAGAAACTATTTTGGAAACCCTTTTCTGAATCTGAAAAATTTGGGGGGCCTTTTCAAATTGCCGGCTCTTGAAGAAGCTATTTGTAAAGGGAAACTCATTGGCAGCCTTGCACTAGATTAGAAAAATTCAAAAGCAAACCCCAAATTGCTGAAACAAAAGCCAAACTTTTAAGAAATACAGAAGCTGAATCATTGACCTAATATTTCGATTCCATTTTATGCGAAAACCCTTTCAGAACTAAGACTTACAGTCTGCAGGGGAGAACTGTTTTGGAGGTTGGATTGAAGTTAAAAGATTGGTTGAATCTTGATTAATTTTAAGTTATTGGAGACATGTTTCCATGCTGACATAACGTAAATGAAATGATTTTCTAAAGATCAGCAGTGAAAAAACCTACATAACTATTACCTAAAAGCTCTTAAACAAGGCAAATTGAAAACCTAAAAATGAGAAAAATGTGGAACAGCAAAAGACTCATTGCAAAGATTATTTAAGTTTTTATGAATATAAAAGGATTCCAGTAAATCTAATAAACATTTGCAGACCTACAACAGTAGGTGAATTAGATTTTCTGGAATCCTTTTACATTCATAAAAACTTAAATAATCTTTGCAATGAGTCTTTTGCTGTTCCGCATTTTTCTCCGATCTTATTCAATTTTACATGTTAGAATACGTCATATTTTGCCTCAGCACTCGCTGATATCTGATTGTTCAATATTTTTCCGGTTACACAATTTAAGCTCTCCCTTGACCTTGATTCATCCATTTGCTCATTTCGCACTGAGGAAGGAGTTTATTGCCTCCGAAACATGTCTGCGTTTTTAAAAACTTCTTATCCTTTTTGTGCTTTTAAACGTTGTTCCATTTTTATCTAATTTACCTTGCACAAAGCTATCGCTTTTCAATATCCTATTTTATCATTTTTTGACCTCATTTTCCATTTTTTTCTGACAAAAGAAGATTTACTGCTTATTGGGTACTTATTCCTTTTCACCACTGTAAGAATCATTAAAAAAGGTAATAATAAACACATTAATTATTAGTTCAAGAATGTTATTTTACACCTTTAAGTATGCTTAATTTAGTACCACAAATTAAATCTGTGGAATGTTGATATAACATTTTTAAATAATAATTTAAGTATATTTGAGAAACGAATGGAGACACGCCAAAAGAGTGACTTTCTGGTTATTAAAAAAAGATTTTAGGACAAAATCAATGAGTTATTGTTTTAATGGGAGCGGAATAACATCGGAAAACATATTTCTAACTATTAAAAAAAGAAAAAAAAATCTAGGCCAAACAATCCTTGAGTTTGGCTCCTGGGACATAATATGGTGAGGATTTTGGAGAATCATCCAAATACATTTCTACCTTGGCAGTGCATGTACTATGATATTAAAATAAAAACCTATTGTATTCCCAATTAATGTAGGCCCTCGAAATAACACACACAATATATTCCTTTGCAACAATATATTTCTTTGGTCCCCAAAATATCGTTGTAGCAAGGTTTTACTGTATTAAGATTTTGGGCAATTTTTCAGATTAAACTTGGTTTCACAATCACAGCTATTTTCATCCCTGTAGTTACTCATAGATAACAACTCATGAGTTACTCTAGAGTCAGGCTACTATTGCTAATAACAGGTGTCAAAATGAAGTGCAAACCTTGGTTCTTTTGTAAACGTTGCTTCTCTTGTTGAATACAACTATCCATCTCATTTTTTAAAAATCATTTTTTTAATACCCTGTATTCATATGAAAAAAAAATCAGATGTTAATGACTATGTTTCTTTTTAGAATTCTCATAAAAAATGGAACATAGATCAAGAAAAAGAAAAAACAAGACCACATCATGCATTTCAAATCAGAACCATGCAGCAAAATACTCAAACAGAAGCTCTGCAGTTCTTCAAGAACAATTTGATCACAGCAATATTGTAAATTCTTCAAATCAGCTTAATCTTTCGCATACTAAATTAGCTCAACTGAATGCTAACAAAGTATTTAACAGTTCAGTTAATAAAAGGCCAATTTCTTGTGTTGCAAGAACAAAAGAAGGTTCGGTTGAATCAGCTAATGAAAGAAAGAAGTCATCGAAGAAACGGACAAACACATCCAACAGGTGCGCAAATTCTCTGGAATCTGATACTTTTAAAAAGTCAAGAACTAAGTGTAATAAACAAATGCGTACTTCAAAGCAAACTGTTAGTATTTGTCCTCTAGAAATATCTCTCTCCCCTGGCACCCCTGGAAGAAATGCGCCATTTACTTCAACTGCGGCTGATGGTAAAGGAAGACAGAAATTTCCTATAGATGGAAATGTATGCGTTGTGAGCGATTTAGAAGACAGTTCTAATGATAATTTTGTGGAAGCTTCTGCGGCTTTTCTTTCGATGTGTATGGATGAAAGCAAGCGTCATTCATACAAATCACCTCTGGGGACCAAGTTTTCAAGTGACGTAGAAGAATCTGTCTTGAGTCAAGTGTTAAACAAGAATTCTGTTGAAAAGTCGCTCCTAAAACTGCCTCTTATATCTGATAACATTTGTAATTTAATTGGACTGTACTCGGCATTAGAAAAATGCAATCAAAAAAGTAAAGAAATATCACAAGTACAGCCTTCAAAAGAGAAAACTTCATTTGGAAAACAAAATAGAGCGTTAGGTGAAAAAACTTCTTTATGTGATTATGAATTGGACAGTGAGACTGAAGAAAATGAAATACATCACCAAACTAAATTGAAAAAGATAGACTTAACCAGTGATGCTTCTTCCACTAAGTCTGAAAATAAAGTTATAAAGAGTATGAAAGGTCAAGTCAAGAGTGGGAAGAAAAAGATTTTGTCTGATGGAAGAATCAAAGTTAACTACTTTAAAGCTGAGCTTGTTAAGGTTCCTGATAAGCCTAAAAATTTTTCTTTACGTGATAAGGAATTGGACGGAGAGATCGAAGAAAGCGGATTTCCAACATCTGAAACATGTATTGCCAACATAAGCTGCCAACAAACCAATGAGGCAAGAAATAATGTCACTAGCGATGCTTCTTCCTCTGGGACTAAAAATAGTAGAGAGGTCGTACGTCAGAAGAAAAGAGTTTCATTCGCTGAAAATATTGAAATTAATGGTGTAGGTGTTAGTAACAAAGTACGACAATCAACCACAACAGAAACATATTCTGTTGTCAAATCACTTCTAACAGTTCCACAAATGTCTAAAAACAGTCGTAATCCTTTAAATGAAGTGCACTCAGAGTTGGAAAAGGAGGACAAGAAGGGTAAAGCCAAATCGAAAATACAATCATCAAGGCAGAAAGTCGCATTGAAAAACCGAAATAAACTTGGAAAATGTGGTGAAAAAACTCCTTTGTGTGATTATAAATTTGACGGAGAAACTGAAAACATTGCCATTGAAATTTGCGATCAGAATAATTTAGATAGTGATCCTTCTATTGGTACTAACAACATGGCGGGAAAAAGGATGAACAGGAAGTCAGTCAGGCATCGGAAGAAGAGGTTTACCTTCTGTGGAAGTGATGAAGAAGATAATGAAAATGTTCATAATTTGCGACGATCGACGCGTACCCGAAGGACCCCATTGAGCCCTTGGCGAAATGAAAGGGCAAGATATCGGATTCTCGAAAATGGTGATATTGCTTTCATTGATATTACTGATAAATGAAAAAATATATCTCTTCCCAATTTTTACAGAAAGAACCAAAGATTATTGATATCCAATGACAATACAAAGCACTTCTGTTAAGTGAAAGGGAACATATCCTAATGATAAAAATTATCTAATTTTTAAAATTTTGTTCCTCATTCTTCTGGTAATTGATCACTTGATTTTATTTATTTATTTTTTAAATAAATTTTTACAATGAACTTACGTTTCTCTTTTTTTCTATTTTTTCACTTTTCTCAAAATGCAATTTGTCAAGCATTTATCAGATTTCTTGTCCTTAATTACAAAATTTAAGTCATTTGATTTTGAAGTTACATAGACTTTAGTTAATTGTTTATTTATAAGACATTGCTTTTAATACTCGTTTGAGTAACATTTATTTTTTATAAGGAATTTTCCTAGTCCAATTGTGCTAAAATGAGAAATACGATATTGACAAGAAGATTCTCAAAATAGTAAGTGGTATTAACATCGTGTTTAATGAAAATGATTTTCCCGAAGACAATATAGTAGCTGTGTCATTTAGACAGAATGCTGCAAAAGCACTTATTTTCATGAGTTGTAATTTTCATGAAAATTAAGACATTAATGATGTTGCGAGTTGGAAATTTTACAAATTTTACATGAACTGAACCAAAAGCATTTATTATATATATGAAGTTGAAATTTGAGGCGAAAGTTTTCGCTATTACGACCGCCTGCAAAACTTAATGCTTTTACAACGATACAATTGTTTTTGTTGCCGTTTAAATGGGACACAATCTAGCGGGATCTAGAAATAAGGGGCCATTGATTAATAATTATGGCCCCTAATTATTAATGGATAATTAGGGGCGTAACATAATTATTAATTCATGTTAATTACGTAAGAGTCCCGAGGGGGAGGGGCAAACTCATTCATACATAGTCTTTTCCAATTCAATATTTTATATTACAAATCGCGTGGTCAAGTGGTTTGGCAGGGATCATATTTCACTTGTGCCTGGAAGGTAAAAAAAAAAGTATTATGATGAAAAGTTTTTTAATTGTTTTACAAAGAATAAACAGTGCAAAATATAATAAAAGAATTGATCTTTGTATAGCATGTTTTATTTTGAATTAGTATTGCGTCATATACAAAAAAAAAGTAAAATCTTTGTCTAGATTCCAACTTTTTAGTACATATTTCTTTGCACAAAAAGTTTTTTAAAAATAATTTAATTCTGCTATTTAATTTAATAACTATTCCAGTGATGGGAGATTCGTATACATTAGACAAAAACTTACTTTTAACTGTGAAAATGGTATTCCAAAGAGTAGATGTTTAATAATATAATTTTATGCAATATGTTGTTGACTCCAATAAAATAGTATAACTTATCTGTTAAAAAAATCAATCTTTGATTTACGTCACACACTGGGAGTTTTAGTGTTACCGATTCTTTTCTAACAACTTTTTATTATTTTGAAATGCGAAATGGAATCTTACGTACCCTTACATGGGGGTAGGGGGGTTCACAATTTGCCAAAATCATCCTTATGTAATTAATTAATGAACCCTAAGAGGTTAGCTTCAAAGTGTTAGGCAACGGACAGGAGTGTTTTTGATACGCAATTTTCAAAAAATTTGGGCTGACAACACATTTTAAAACTTAAAAATTATTTTTAGAAAAAAAGCTTTTAAAATGTGTGTGTGTGTGTTTTTTTTTTTTTTTTTTTTTTTTTTTTTTTGCAATGATATTTGTAAGATGCATATTAGGAGTTTTTGCAGGGGAGGAGTCGAGCTTCCTTATAGTTTCAGAGAATTTCAGTCTTCAGAAAATTTTACTTTAGTTCACTTTCACTCCTGGCAACAGAAAACAGCTTGTTGTTTTGAAAACAATATATGAGATCAATTTTGTGAGGGGGGGGGGATTTTAATACAGAAAAAGTTAACGTATAATCCGCAGGTCCTAAAATCGGCATGAAGAAAATAAATCTTATAATCCGTGAATTATGTGATGCAAAAAAAAGTTTTGATTTGACATACAATTTTAGCACCTAAATTAAAAACGTGAAGAAGTAATAACTTTTAAGGTATATTCAAAATTAATCTAAAGAATAATTATTTCTTCTCGAAATTGTCATTATAGTACGCTAATAACTTGAAGACTAGTCACGAAAGGAGCAAACGGTCTAATTTTGTCCAAATGAAGGCCTTTTCCTTTACCGTATGTTGTTTATTTTACATAGCCTGACTCGCATAAGAACATTCAAGCTATGTAAAATAAACAACCTACAGGCAGCCTAACAGTCTCTATTGGCGAATCCTGCTGTAAACATTCAGGTTAAATGCGTTGGTGTTGAGGGAAAAAAAACAGATAATCCGCGGCAGCGTATAATCCGCACCTCATTAATTTTACTTTTTTAACATAATCCATGAATTATATGCAGGAGAATACGGTACATTTGTGGATATTTTTATGGAGGAAATGCAGCGAGTTATCTCTATGCAAGGAGTAGGGAATTCCAATTAGGACCTGTTTACATTCAAGCCTGTAGCTGGCAAAACCTCTAGGAAAAATGCAATCAACTCCAGACCTGTCATTTCGAATTTTTCCAGGGGAGACGGGGGGTACAAAAGGTATACCCTCAAGGTAAATTACCAAAATCCATGCTCACTTACATGTAAATACAGTCGAACCTCCATATATCGGACTTCCACATATCGAAATTTTCTATATATCGAAATCCCAGCAAATTTCTATGTTTATTGCATAGAAAAATTGTTTCCATATATCGAAAAAATTTCTATATATCGAATTTTTTTTTCGAGACATTCGTAGATTTTTTTTTTTTTTTTTTTTTTTCACTTTAGACCGTTTGTCTCATGAAAAATAAAGGTTAGGGGAGAAAAATATGTTCACTAAAGGTTGCTACGAAACTCATAAGAAATCTGGGTTTGAGGGGTGTGTAGATAGGTCGTTGTTTTGTTCTAGAATTCTTAAATTCCCTCAAGTTTATTTCAAACATCTTAGTTGTAACCAGTAACATTGTAAAATCAGTTTCAAGTCATCCCTTTTGTCTGTTGATTGTCGTTCCTAGTCGTTTTAGCTGCAGTAAAAATCATTCAAGTTAAGTAGATTAATTTTTTACTTTTCTCTCGATTTGTCAAAACGAAAATCCCTTAATGTTGCGGATGTTGAATTGAAAAAGAATGAAGATGTATGAAGGCGCAAAAATGTAATTTCTGATATTTTTTTTTAATTTACTTTCAATTAATCCGATGCTCGTATAAATTAGGAATTAGGTTTCATACACGAAAATTAGCTTTAATTTAATGTTTTAGGAGATTTTTGGAATAAAATAAGATCGTTTCTATGTATCGAAATTTCTATACATCGAATTTTTCCCCCGGCAATTTGCTACTTCGATATGGAGGTCCGACTGTACATTAATTTTCCTAAGCCCGGGAGGGGGGATTGACTCCCCCAAATGACGGGTCCGATTAACCCGCTTTCTGCCTGGTAAGGCATAGGTAAAAAATTCTTCATACAAATGGCGATGCCCCAGTTTTTCCTCCTTGCATGGGGAATTTTCTTAGTGTCATTAAAAAATACGCCAATGTTTAGTTTAATGTAAATGGGCTCTTGGTTACTTAACTGAAAGAAAATCTTAAAATTATGTCTTTGCTTTGACTCTTATATAAGTGCTAACCCGTACGTGTCATAACCCTCCCCCTAAAGCGAACAAAGTTTAGCATAAAACTACATTCATAGATTTTCAATTTCCAAAACTTACTGGGAGCAGCCAAGGGGAGGTTGCATGGGGTCGGACTGATGCTACGAATACTTTGTCCCATGTGCCCAAAGTCTAGTTTACTATTCAGCCTCGTCCGAATACTGTGTATATTATTTTCACACATTGAAAGATTTTTACATTTTCAGCTCTGCTTATTATGCTTCGTGGGCATTTTAAGTGAAATCTGATTTAACTGCTGTGCATTGTTATTTCAAAGGGCTCTAATGAATGCCGGGATGTTCGTGATCCGAAATTTTTGGGCTGACAACACATTCTTAACTGAAAAATTATATTTTAAAAATATGGTTTTTACCAATGATTTTCGTATGCATATTTAAAGAGTTTTTCGGGGGGGGGGGGGGGGGGAGGGCGACCTTCCTCAATTTTTCTGAAATTTTCTGTCTTCAGAAAATTTTACTTGAGTCCACTATCACCCTTAAATGAATTGCAACAGAAAATGTCTGTACTACATATCTTGACTATCTATTAACACATAAAATAAATCTATGCAAAATTTTCGGAAGAAGCTGAAAAATCTTACATAATTCAAAACTGAGCGTATGTATCTATCTATGTCCAAGTTACTTCTTCCGAACGCCGATGAACTGCCCATCGAGCCACTATCGATAGATTCCTAATTTTCCCCTCTTTATGTTTGGCTATTTAACATAATCCTCTGATAATAATTAGCAGAGATATCAATTAAAAACTATATTAATTGTGACACTTAGATTTCCACATAAAATCCCTATTTTTCGAAGGCTTTCTTCGATTTAAATTATTATTCAGTGCTTCATCTCAACTTTCCGTAACAATGCTTTTATTAAAATTTGTAGCGGTGAAGAAATTGAGAAAAAATATCTGTTGCCATTTTTTCCTCGAATATGAACAAATAAAACTGATTTTTGTTTTGAGGCTTTTTCTCTAATCGGAGAATTTAAAATGTTTCCTTTATAGTTATTTTTCCGCAATCTACCGCATACTGATTTTTTGTTCAAGCCTGATTGTTGGACGCGTCACTTGACATAACTTTTATTTTCGAGGTAGACCGTGCAAAGCCGGGCGACCTAGCTAGTATTTTTTATTTTTCTTCCTGGCACATAATGGTTGATTCTTATTTTTCCTCAAAAACATTTTTCTGATGCATAAATAATTTTAAGTACAAGTATAAAGTATACATGAAAAAAATCATTTCAGTAATACAGTAAAACCTGTGAAGTTGACCACCTGTCTAAGCTGACCGCTATTTTCAGGCACAGAATTAGATTTTATCCTATAACTCAACCTCTATACGTTGACCACAAAATAGTGCACGGCAAGTGGTCAACTTACACAGGTTTCACTGTATGATTTTTTTTTTCTTTATGACAAGTCCAGTTCTCTGTAAAAATTGTTTTGGACAATGACAAGTGCTAAAAATTAAAATAAGAAATAACAACGTCAAAAAGCACAAATTTTTAGTTACTGCAGATTAGTGATGTAAAATACCCGGATATTTATTTTTAGGGGTAAATACCCAGGGTAAATACCCAAAATGGGTTAATACCCGGGTATTTATTTCAAAAATTTGTATTCAACTAAAATACTTTTCTGTATGTATTCCATTATGTATATATACAACCAATCATACACAAAACAATAAATTTTTGCCCAAAAATTGTATTTTGATCACATATTTAAAGAATTATTGTGTGAAACAGCTTAGCAATCTAATATGATATTCACATTAAATGTGTTGGATATGCATAATCAACGTTGATAGCCAAATTTCAGATATAAAAAGCCATTCTACAAAGAGAAAAAAAGCTTAACTGGTTACAAAAAAAAAGCAAACATCAATTTTTTAAGGTCCTAGTCTTTTATAACACAGTAATATGTCCCTGCATGACATCAAAATGCAACGAAATGTCGCTCAATTTATTATTACTATTTATTTACTTATATCTTATGCAGAAATTTCCTCCAAACTTAGTTCAATTGTTCAGGTGTATTCTGTATCACATATATATATATACACACACACATAATATACATAAACATTTGAAATTCATTTAAAATTTTTAATCTTTTATTTTAGGGTTTATGTTTAAAAAAGAAAACAGTCACCTTTTAATACTACCTAAAATTTTTTTGCAAAATGCGCAATTACTAGGGGATTTACCTTGCCTTCGGATAAATACTCAAAAAAATATTTTCCTTCCCACCCTACAGGGGAACAAATGCAAATGAGCAAGGCAACACAAAAGAAAATTTTGCTTTTTTTTTTGCTTATTAGTGTGAAAACTGTTTCTATATTTTCCATGTTATCACTTAAATATCAATGAAAAAAATAACACCATAGTGTCTTAATAACTTCTCAGTTTATTCTTCCAAACATCCCTCATGCTTAATTTTTTTTTCATTTTGGATATGACTAACCTAGATTGTAATTTTGAAATCTTGAAGTTCATAATGAATTGCTTATACTTCTCCAATTATAACATTGAAAATAAAGATTCTTTGGTTCACGATATGTTTCTTTCATGATTTCATCAAATCTTTCAATAAAAAATATTATAAACTGTGTAATACATATGTAACTATCAGTTTTACCAATTATTTCATATTTAGATTTTTAAAAAAATATTCCCATTCACTTTTTGCATTTTTTTTTGTAAAATACCCAGTTTTTGGGTATTTACCCAGGTCTTGGGTAAATACCCAAAAAATATTTACCTACCCGCTGGGTATTTACCCGATCCACATCACTACTGCAGATACGTGTTTCGGCGTTACAAGGAACGCCTTTTTCAATGCAAAAGAAATGAGCTCATGGATGAAAAGACATCCAGACATCAACATACAGCTTTTGTCGGATGTCTTTTCATCCATAAGCAATTTCTTTTGCATTGAAATAGGAGTTCCTTGTAACGCCGAAACACGTGTCTGCAGTAATAATCTCGGGGCATAAAACTGGTCAGTAAAATTCATTATTTAAAAAATTGATCATTATTAAAAAAAATTAGTCAGTTACTGTTTGACCACGGATTGTATGTAATTTGACAATGTGCCAAGTAAAGACGATTCCATCTGAATGAATCTAGTAGGGGAGAAGGGAAAATAATGATGGGATTTTTTAATGCACGCGTTTTATAATGTCACCAGTCCCTTATTCATTTATTGCATTCTCAAAAATAAAATAAGGGGAAATAAAAATAGTTACCATGGAAACAACAAAAAGAAAAGAAAATATTTTCTTTTCGTTCAGGAACGTAAAAGCAAAATGCTAAGCTCAAAAACTTTGGTGTGAATAAAAAAATCAAATTTTGCCGTGAGAATATAGATTGAATATACTTTAAATTTAAGAAATGTTGCTGTGAGCAAATTTTCATTTTTACTAAACTAAGGCTAAATAATAGAGAGGCAAAAGTGCACATCTGGAACAAACCAATTAACACCCCTATAAACTAATAGATACGTCCATTTCCGCCTATAAACGGGATATCAGCCTTTCCATGTAATCGATGCAGACAGTAAGTCAGGTAGTTTTGCAAATTTACCAAATAATTAATTTTAAGAAAAAATTCGCTGTCAATTTTTTTTTTTTTTTTTCATTTTCTTATAAACTCTACAAATTCTCAAAAAAGGCAATAAATTGCCCATATAGTAACTATTTTGCTTTACTTCATAAAAATCGTTTGCTACTCTTTTATTGGATTGGGACGATCTTGTTTTATGATCTACTAGTGGTACCCGCACGGCTTTGCTCGTAATAGAAAAATTAAAAGGTTTTTTGGTTCGCCTGTATATTTACAAATAATGAATGGTGAATTTTCTCGCCAATTTTCTTGTACCCATGTTACAGTTCCACGTTATGATAATTTTGTATCTCGCCAATTGGCTTCTGCCCATGTAACGGTTCCACGTTATGATAATTTCGTAATTTACTCGTCGATCTTATGATAATTTTGTTCTTAAAATTGGAATTGAAAAAGAACAAAATAGAATTTGCGAAAAATCGCTTCGAGGTGCACACCCCCATGCTACAAACTAACTTTGTGCCAAATTTCCTGAAAATCGGCCGAACGGTCTAGGCGCTATGCGCGTCACAGACATCCTACAGACATCCAGACATCCTCCGGACAGAGAGACTTTCAGCTTTATTATTAGTAAAGAAGATAAAGATAAAGATTCTTTCCCATTTTATAAAATTTCTGTGAAAAATGGGCTTAAAATTGGAATTGAAAAAGAACAAAATCGAATTTTCGAAAAATCGCTTCGAGGTGCACACCCCCATGCTACATACTAACTTTGTACCAAATTTCCTGAAAATCGGCCGAACGGTCTAGGCGCTATGCGCGTCACAGACATCCAGACATCATCCGGACAGAGAGACTTTCAGCTTTATTATTAGTAAAGATGACAAACCTAGCTTTTTTCCCTCTTTAAAATTGGTTTTCCTTTGAAATATTTTTCTGTTTTTGTTCAATGAACGTTGGAGTTCTCCCGAACCGCTTCTCCCCCCATCATTATCAAAGCTCATCTAAAATGCATTTTTGAAACTGCAAATTAAATTTCCGGAAAGCTCCCGGACCTCCCTTCCTCATCACGGATTGAATTGGCCTTCTATTCCCTGCCCTGTATGTGTGAATCAAATTTCTAGCGACAATTTGAATGAGAGCAACAATTTCCAAAAGTCGAAATCTTGAAATCGAAACCTATTAATTGTATGCAATCCCTGGAGCGAAGTATGTTCACATACGAGTATGAAATTTACATTTTCTTATACTTTTGAGGTATATGTTCACATTTTATTACCCTTTTTTTCATTTTAGAGCATTTATGTCTCCAACAATGCAGTAAAATGTTTCCAATTTTCCTCTAAACTCCTTGGCTACCCTTTCTTGAAAATTTTGGGTTCCCATTGAAATTTTCTTCCTTTTTTCAAAGAAAAAAGAAAAAATTTTCTAAAGAATGGTTGCCAATTAGCATGAGGAAAGGGTCCATTCATACAAAATCATTGAACGCAAGAAAATGAGGAAGGGAAATGATTTTTCTCACAAACCAATCAATCTTAATATGCTATTGTGAATAAATGTTGTGAAAAATAAATTACTATTGCAAAGGTGCATTATCAGGTGAACTGTGCTTCAAGTATCTGGGGGATACACAGTAAATTCCAATATTTTTCAGAAAAGCTATTTAAAAATTTCGTGGCAAAGTTTTATACTGAGCAATAACAAGATTTTAAGCTGGGCTAAAACAACTGAAACTATACTGCCCTAGCCGAACACTAATTTAGGGTCCTCTCTACATTAAACTTTACACACCAGCCCCCCTCCCCTATTTAACATATGTTAAGCCCTAAACCCATTTAACCTGTTGGATGACACCCGGAAGACGACTGCATGTTTGTGTTTTTTTTTTTTTTTTGGTCTAGACCAGGAGTCCAGGAGTCAAGCAACTCCTAATCTAGCACCTCCCCCCTCGCCCTTCCTGAGTTATTGATTTGGAATGGGAACTTGGACGACATAGACCACGAACATATTTGACTTGTCCAAAGAACCATTGACAAACATGGAGGGACTTCGACCGGTGGGCATCGAGCCCGAAACCCTCTAGTTATGAGTCCGACTTTTTACCGATCAGGTGAACACCATGGCCTCTTTTCGATACGTAATTGCACTATGTGAAAATTACAGCGGTATTCTGATCAAAATGGCATCACGTTCGTGACTGGAGGAACTTGGATTCAATAAGAAGCCAGAAGAAGACCCTCCATCATGTACGCTGATCGTGACGGGTGCATGTTAAATCCATCGTGGCCACAAAGTTCTTAAGTTCCCAATCAAAATCAGTTCTTCAGGGGTTGCTCGGTTCCTGGTCCATATCAAATTATTAAGAGCTGATATATCTTCCAGGTCTTCGTATGCAACCGATAAAACCGCTCTAAGTTAGGCCGGTAAGCATGGGAAGCCCTGGGAATGCGAAGTACATGAAGATTTCGGCCATAATGTTCCGTATACGCGGTTCTCAATGCCGAAATTTCTAGGCAGGTATTAGTCCATGGTGACAAATTTTGAATTTCTAAGCATGCACAGACTAAGGCTATATAGTTTGATAAATTTTCAGAGGAAAAGAGATTAAATATTTCCTTTTTTACTATTTTTCATGCCTTTAGTAAAATTAAATGTATAAATATTCTCAATTTATCTCAATGCGCAATCAAAATGTCCACACAATGCGTTTACAAATAACATAAAACGTCTTTTTTTCTTTTTTTTGCCATAAAAGCCTGAGTTTTGAAAATCTTCTTAATGGCGCTTAGTTGTTTTCAAAATTCCTTTATTGTTTTCATAGACAAAACTCAAAACTATAAAAAAAAAAGGCATATTATCCACCGTGGGAGAAAAGAGATATCATGTTTTTGAATACTACAAGCGGTCTAGGAAGATTGGGCGTCCGGAACATTAGACGTTGGGAAAGTTGGGCGCCGTCGATTGGACTCCGGAAGTTTTTTGGGCACCGAAAATGTTGAACAGCGCCCAAAACCTGGTCCGGGGCCCAATATGCTCGGCGCAAAATCTTCGCATTTCGTAGCTTGGGGATCTGTCCCCACTTTGTGACGCCAAATAATAAAGCTTTCAACTTTTAAAAGTGTCCTCACTCGAATTCCTAATCCGTAAAAATTGGGAGCTCAAGGCCTCTTCCTAGAGTTTTTATGTTGATGTTGATGGCGAAATTTCTACAAAAAGAAGTGCAAGTAGCTCTATAGTCCCCCACAAGTTATTTTTACGAGTAAATAACCTGAACCAGGAACGTCATTTGGGCAATAGGGGGGGGGGGGGGGGTCAATTGACCTTCCCTGGATCTCAAAAACATAACGTAAATATTTTGCGTGTATTTTGGTGTTCTTTTCTTATAACATGCATTGAGTGTGATGCCCTTTGTTTCTCCCTCTGGAAAACTTTGACGGGACTGGCCTGAATTTCTCCCAAAATCAGGGGCAGAGTGACCCATCGGCCAGCGGACCGGTGCACCCTTCTTCCTGTATGCCCTCAAACTTATGCGCTTTTTTCTTTCTTTCTTTTTTGCGCCATCGACCTTTGCAACTTTTTTTTTTAAGCAATCACGAACTGATTATTGTTCTTTAAGGCGTCCGTCCTTACGTCCTTTGATTTTTGACTCATAGTCAAAATAAAAAAAAAAAAAAAATCTTGCGCCGCCGAACCTATGCACCCTTAATGAGTCAAGTTAGGCGCCCTTCTAGAGGGATTTAGTCCGCCCTTGCCCAAAATGTCAAAATATGTATGAAATTTAAAAGAAATGCAGGAGCTCAGCTCCCGTGAGGACCTATATGCAAATGAAGTTCTATCTGGTACCTAGGACAATCAATTCTCTCGTTTGAACAAAACAATCATCAGGGACGTCCCCTATGAAAGGTCACGGGAGGTCGCGGTGACCTTCCAAAAATTTGCTTATTCGGCAAATTTTGTAGCACAATTCGGAAAAATTTGGAGCTCTCTATTCGGCTAAATAATTTCCATTCGGCAAAAATTTCCGCCCTCCAAAAAATTTTGTTTTGGAACACCCCTACCAACAGTACAAAAACTTCCAGTTAAATTATATGATACATTCACCCCCCCCCCCCCCAAGAGCATTGACGCACTCCCAATTCGCAACTCCAGCGCTCGAATACGCTACCTTGCGGAGATTTACAAAACTGCCGACAAAACTAAAACATTGCGTTCCATGTGTTCATTTTGGGCAAAACAAATAGTTTGTTATGTGTATTTTTTTTATTTGCGTAATTCATCATTTGGAATCGTCATCCGCAACTGCGTAACATCAAAAATATCTGATATAAACTGTGAGTACACATTTTATTTATCTTGTTCTGAGTGATTTTGAATAAATATCAGTTTTTCAATTCGATGAAAAAGAAATGAACTTAACAACATTGACTGGACACTTTTTCCTTAACCTAATTCCACATAAATGATTTAAATAACCTTTGTTACTACAGTATCCTACTGAAATAGACAGTATGCAAATAAATTTTCTTGAAAATATTTATCGCAGAACAGATTGAAAAATCCAGAAAGAACGTTAAGAATTTGAACAATAAAAAATAAAAGTTCGCCAAAAATCTGTTTATTGGGTTATGGTTTTAAAATTGTGTGAAAGAATAATGTATACATAAAAAGTAGTCGAAAACTTTGTACTGCATAGTGAATAAAATATGACAACGTATATAAAGTACAAATTGAGAATGGAAAAAGGTTAAAAAATGAATAATGTATCTTGACAAGATTTCGCATATCAGATAAATCATTTCCATGACGAATGACTTAAATGCATGATTTCTTTTGATATCCAATCATATAGTCATAAAAATAAATTATCTAGTGTTAAACGTTACTCTTGACAGTCTGTCACGTATGTGCACTATGTGACAAAAATGTCAACAAATGCCGGAAATGTCACGAAACTGAACTTAATATGTACTAATGTATAGAAAAAACGGTACGAAATGAAAATGCCGTTCGAAGCGAACCAAAAATTTATGAATTCCGAATTCAACATCGTGAAAATGGCTGCTTCAGAACAATTTACTGTGCGTTCTGCATAATTTTTTACTTTCGTAATACTTTTTGATTTCTAATCTCTTTCTACATGGGTCAGAATAACCAAAAGACTTTGAAAAATCTTTTCAAATGAATAAAGAACAAAAAATCATACATGCGAACAAAAATATCTATCATTTCCTAAGTTTAGAAGCAATTTTTATGATACAGCGTGCGTTTGTTTTAGTTTTTTCATCGGCCATTAGACAGTGGCTGCAGCGCCCCCTATAGTTTGTTGGAGTTGCGAATAGCGAACGTCCCCTCCCAAAAAAAGAGAAGAATACCATTTAAAACAACCCCCCTAAAAATTTAAATTGGCACTAGGTGGGCACCCCTGAAATATTTATACTTCTTTACAAATTTGCAAGACTGATACTGTTTTATAAATAATTAAGAAACAAAGTCCGAAATTGCGACCAAATACCCGTGGCTCGCCCGGCTATCGACACAATTTTGCGGTGCAATAGCTTTTCGGCTATTCCGCGGGCAAAATGGACGCCGCCATCTCTTTGCGGAGCAATAATCTATTTGGGTTATTACGCCGGCTATTTAGACCATTACGCGGATTGCCGGCGCAGTAGCCACTTTCACATCAAAACAAAACGTGAAGTCTATGCTACATGGATGAGAGAGAGATAACATTGTAGTCAAAAAAAAAAGAAGACATATGAGCATCTTTAACATCTTATTGCAGAATCAATCCAATGAGACTGTCCGCGGCAACTACTTCAATGGCAAAATAAATGACCAATCTACATTAAATGTTGGCTGTGATTTGGGTAAGATGGAATCATGTCAAAATATAGACTCAAAGGAGCATCTTAAACATCTCATTGGAGCATCAATCAATTCACCTTCACAGTCTAAAGAGATTGTCCGAGACAACTATTCGAAAGACAAAATAAATGACCATTCCTCATTAAATGCAGGCTCCGAAATGTTTGCGATGGCATGTGATCAAGATGTAGACTCAAAAGAGCATCTTAAACATCTCATTGGATCATCAAACGAATTACTTCCCCAAACCAATAAGAATGTCCGAGGCAACTTTTTCAAAGGACAAATAAATGACCAATCTACTTTAAATGTTGGCGGTGGTATGGGTGAGAAGGAATCTAGTCAAGATATCGACTCAAAAGAGCATCTAAAACATCTCATTGGAGCATCAATCAATTTTCCTCCACAATCCAATGAGACTGTCGATGGGAACTATTCAAAAGACAAAATTAACGACCAGGCTACATTAAATGTTGGCTGTAGTGTGTTTGACTTGGAATCTAGTCAAGATATAGACTCGAAAGAGCATCTAAAACAGCTCATTGGAGCATCAATCAATTTTCCTCCGCAATCCAATGAGGCTGTCCATGGCAACTATTTTAAAGACAAAATTAAAGAGCAGTCTATATTAACTGCAGGTTCCGAACAGGTTGGGATGGCATGTGATCAAGATACGGACTCAAAAGAGCATCTTAAACGTCTCATTGCCGTGTCAATCCATTTACCTCCACAATCTAAAGAGATTGTCCGAAGCAACTATTTCAAGGACAAAACAAGTCACCAAATGGGAGGAAACACTAGGTTTCAAATAGTCTGTACTGAAAATGAAGGTTCTGAAGAATGTCATCAGTATAACAATACAGAGTCATTCTGTTTGCCTTCAACATCAAATCAGACTGTTCAAGCCCATGGTTTCACTGGCAAAAGGAGTAACAAATCCAAAAGAAATGCAAATTGCGAGATGAGTGAAAGGGCATATGCTAAAGGTGAAAGTTCGTATGAACATCTAAAACTTCCCAGTTCAGGATCATTCCATTTGCCTTCTTCCAATGAGATTATCCTGGGCAATAATTTCGATGACAAATTTGTCGACCAGTCCATAGAACCACATGAAATGTGTGAAGTGATATTTAGGGAGGGAAAAGATGTGGAAAAGCCTAAAAGCATTCTATTTGCAGGAGCACTGCCTTCCATCCTGTACAGAGGAAGGAAAAGTGCTAATAATGGTCTGTTAGTTAATCCATTGCCTTATTGTGAAGAGATGCCACGATGTGAAATCTGTGGAAAGATGTTTTTCAGCGAAAATGAGTTGAAATCACATTTCGGTACTCATTATAAAAAATACTCTTACTCTGCTCACAATAAAGTTATTCCTCAAAGTAAAATTCTAGTGGACCGGACTAGGGTTAGAAAAAGTTCACTAAGGGGTGTCTCATCCAGTGAAGAATCTCATTTTAAACTGCAGGAAAAGAGCCGAGCTAAACAAACATCTTATGTGTGTTTCTTTTGTCGTAAATCATTTACCGAGTTTAAGGATCTGGATGAACATGTCAAATATCACCGTAGAAAAGAACCTTATTCCTGTATATTTTGCAAAGAGGTGTTTGGGCTTGTGTCAGAGCTAGAAATTCATGAAAGAACTCACGTCATAGAGCAACGGTATTCCTGTTATTATTGCGAAAGCAAGTTTGCACGCCACAGAGAGTTGAAAGAGCATTTGCTCGTACATACTGGAAAAAAGGCTTTTGTTTGCATGTATTGCAACAAAAAGTGTTTATGCTTATCGCACTTGAAAACTCACATGATGAGTGCTTGTCGAGTGCTGGGACATACTGGGCGGCCAAAGGAGGAGGAGGAAAGACCAGCTAGAGGGTGCCCAAAGAGGACAGTTGAAATACCAGTTAGAGGGCACCCAAAGAGAGCGGGAGAAAGACCAGCTAGAGGGCGCCCAAAGAAGGCATTGGAAAAACCAACTAGAGGTAGAGGACGCCCAAAGAAAGGGCTGGAAAGACCAACTAGAGGTAGAGGACGCCCAAAGAAAGGGCTGGAAAGACCATCTAGAGGTAGAGGACGCCCAAAGAAGGCAGTGGAAAAACCAGCTAGAGGGCCTATAGTTTTGCAGATCAATGGTGTATCCATACAATAATTGAGAGGGAGGGGTGACTAATGCCTTATATGGGAGTAGGGGGGTGTGTTTTGAAAATAACGTTTTAAAAAAAGTTAAGAAATGAAGCATGTCATTTCGTACGATTAAAAGAGTTTAAATGAAAATTAATCGTTTCAAGTGTCAAGAATAAAAATAAAGTATTTTGCCAGTATTCTGGATCGATTAACTTTACTCAAACCGTTCAACTATTGATTTGTTTGAGGACTCCGAATGTATTTTTGATAATCTATTAAATCTTTAATGGTATTTTTTTTCATTGTAAATTAAAGGTATTAATATCAGAACAACATCTCTTTTTTCCTTTTTTGTTTGAAAAGAAGTGTCTCTCGGGAAAATTTTATGGATTAGAGTCCAAAAAACGCAATTGTAGGCTGTTTTTGATAACGCTAGAAGAAGACAAAGCAAGGCCTGACTAATACTCTGTTGACGTATTCCAGGTATGGAATAAAAACTTTGAGGCAGGCCCGTGTCCAGGATTTCATAAAGGGAAGGGTTGAAACTTTTTGCCTTTGTAACTTACGTTGTCAAAGGAAAACTAACTATACGTGTTAATTAGTTAATTTTAGTTCGATAACTAGGCTTTTTTTTAAACGTTTTGTGTGTATGTTTTTTTTTAAAGAAATCTTATTTGTACAGTTGAACATTTTGTAAAAGCGGTAAAAAAGGCACACATATTCCTTTTATGCCACCTAACGTTAGTTTCTTTTTTTTTTCTTTTGTTTTTCCATCAAATAACATTGAAGAAGAATTTAATGATAATAAAAATTTTATTAAAAAAAATTGCTGTTTCGCATAGAAACATTTTTCTAATGTGTGAAACGACTAATTCATCCAACACTAAAGACGTACCATAAAAAAACCTAATAGTAAGCAAAGTAACCATTTTCCCTGCCCCTATGTTTTTTTTTTTTTTTTGGCTACATCATTGTCTAATATTCTTTTAAATACTTTTCCCCTGCATGCTTACAGCATTGCCGTACTCTTTAGCCATTCCTCCATCGTTGATTTTTTTAAGCACTTAGAAGCGAAGGTGCTTGGGAATCCTACAATTGAGGAAAATGTTAATTGTTAAAGATGGGGAAATATTAAAGAGGGCGAATACCGTATCAGAGTTTAACTCTAAAATTAATTAAAACTTAAAATACGTTTTGGAAAATCGTTTAATGATTCATTGATTTTTTTTTTCAATGGGAGGGGTGTAACCCCTAAAACCCTCCCCTTGGACACGGCTCTGCTTTGAGGGGTGCAATATTACTACCAAGCATAATGATGACCAAACGTGTCACAAAGCACTTTTTCATTAATAGAAGCAAGGTTAAGGCAGAGGGAATTGATTTTTAAAAGAAGAAAAAAAGTTTCATGAATTAATTTAGGAAACGTCTTCTTTTTTTTTAAAATTTTCAAACAAAACTGTCGCTTTGTATCTAAAGTAGTTGTTTCTATGTTTCTGAAATATTGCTTAATTCCGGAGAAGAAACAAAAAAAGCACCTTCTATAAATAAGGAGAACCGTCATGCCACGTATTTCCATGCAAATATGTAACAAAATGTTTTTTTTTTTTTTTTTGTATATAGAAAATGATTAATAAAATGCATAAGTAACACATAGCTAGTGATGGAAATACTGGCATACCGAATACCAGTATTTCGAGAAATTTTGCAATTTTGTAATGATGGTATTTGCTGAAGTAAAATACCTGTATTTTTGGTATTAGCTGTTAATAATAAATAGTTTCAATTCAAGAAATTTCAATTTAATTTATTAAATATCTACTTATATTCAATGGGGCCCATATGTAAAATTGTAAGGGAGGGAGGACTCAGATGTTTTTCCCATGGAAACTGATTTTAGTGCATATTAGAATTATTACAATTTGACGTTTTTAATAACTTATTCATTACCGGCTGGAGAAGAAATGTTTTTACATTTTTCCAAAGAAACAAGTACTAAAAGCAAAGAAGTTCTAATTTCTAAGAGGGGGGGGGGCTTCCCCCACCTCTTAGAAATTAGAACTTCCCCCCATATGGGCGCCTTTGCTTATATTTTGAATGAACATTTCTTTTTCCATGATACAGAATCAAAATCTATCAATTGATGTAAAAATTTGGCTTCAAAGCACTAATAGAATATCATTAAAGAAATGTAGCAGAAAGATTGCAAAATGATATTTATCAGAATGAATAACAGAGAGTTCTGTATAGTTAAGGTTTGCAACCTAATAATACAGGTTTTCAAACAGGGCCGTATCTATAAATTTTGGGCTCTCTGCAAAGAATCAGCAGGGCTCTAACTGCCTACTAGGTTGCTCACCCCCCCCCCCCCCATAATGAATTTTTAAAACAGGGATTTTTGATTGTTTTTAACTGCTTTAATATTTTTACCTAAATTTTGAATTCAATTGTTTTTTTATATCTATTTATTTATTATTATTATTTTAAGGTTTTTAAGTTGCCTGTTTAAACACTTCTAGGTAGTTAAGTTTGTTTTTTCTGATTTTTGAACTGATTTTCTGATTTTACTTATAAGCTATGTCAGCAAGGAAAAAGTCTCTCATAACTTAACATTGTTCCCCACCTCCAAGATTCAAAAAATCTTGTAATTGCAATCCAATTTTCTCAGCAAATTATTTGTGTATAACATGTGTTGAGTTTGTATTTTTCCTCAAATTTTCACTGAAACATTATACAACAACATTAACTTTTAAAATTTCAGTTTAGGTTCTTTAATTCATTTTTATTTATTGGTTTCTTGGGTCATGGGCCCCTCAGTGCAGGGTCTTTGGGTATGTAGATCCAGGCCTGTTTTCGAAACTTTCTTTGATTAAAGTTAAGTCATCAGTTTTGAAGGGGGGGGGTATAGTGGAGACCGGGGCATGTTGGCAAATTTTTTTAACTTTATTTTTTTAAAGGTTGTAAACGAAAGCAAAACAGTTGCTTCTATTGTTTGAATGCTTTGTACAGATCAGCAATAAAGGTTTATTTATTGTTTTGACACTGCTATGCTTTGTGTATTTGTTACATAATTTTTTCGAACCTTTGCAGAGTTTGCACACTAGCCCCGTCACAGGGGTAAGATAGCGGATAGGGAAAAGCTCATAATAGATATGAATGTTTTTTTTTACCTCGGGAGTGTTTTAAATTAGCGTGTTAAAAGTAACTAAAATGAAACTAGTATTAAAAATGTTTTAGTATTACACAACAGAAAAAGATGCACAATCAAGATGTGAATTGAACGTTATACTTGGGTGTGTTTCTCTCTAAACAGACCAAAAAAGAGTTTTTATCTATCAACTTTGTTAAAAACACATTATTTATCTTTTTACGAGTTCATCTGTCAGGAAAATTATTGTCCATGATCAATCATTTTTGGCTGCATGGTAGTTTTTTGTATGTAAATAATAACTTGTATGCCCATGCTTAGTTCCATGAGTGTCAAGTAGAAAGATTATAATAGAATATTAGAAAAAGTCAAAAAAAGTGGTCCTTTCGATCCCTTCTTGCAATTGTAAATCCCGCTTATGCTCTACATTTGGCACCAACATTTGCAGAGCTGAGCATCAAAATAAAAGATTTTATTGCAAGTTTTGAGATTAAAAACTAATCAATGAACTACATACCTAGAAAAAATTACAAAAAAAATGTGAAAAAAAAATCAAATACACTTGTTAAATAACATTTTTATTATACTTTACAAACAAATTTCCATAATATAATCCAATAAGTCAAATGCAATAGTTTTGCATGTTTTCTCTCTTAAATATTTCAAAATAAAATATTGCACCATTAAAACAAAACAACCATTGAATATTTTACATCATAAATATTACAAATCATATCACAAAAATGCTATACAAGGGTAGGGCAGGGATCTCCAACCTATAGCTCGCAGGTCAAAAGTGGCCCACAGGTGAGCTCAGCTCAATATATCAGCAGTCATAATTACTAGGTATGTTTAATTATACTTAGAGAATTTTTTATGAATTTACATTTTGTGAGTTTTTAATTTTCAAACAACAAATGCAATATCAATCATAAAAATATTCAGTACCATTGAGTAATTCAGTTCCTGTATCAGGGTTCATGCCCTTTAGGAAGAAAAAAATTCTAGCACTTTTCAAGGCAAAAAAAATTTTTCCCGAGGCGATATCATAAATTTGTACCAAAAATATTGTATGCAGATTTCATTTAATGCTAACATATAAATAATAAGCAATAATATAAAAAAGTAAAGGAAAACAAAATTGCCTTTTCTACAACAAGAGACACTTTAATAAAAGATGTGTGTCAGAAAATGTTCTGCAAATGTCTGAAAAGCTTAGTTATAAAGAGGAGCAGAGCCCAGAGGTTTAATTTTGCAATCTTCACAGTCAAAGAAGCATACTATGTTATAGAATCTGAAAGCTAACATTAAAAGTCAAAAAAAAAAAAACTTTTATTATTGCTTTTAACTTTTATGGAAAGAATTAAAAATAACCGAGTTCAATGGAATAGCCAGAGAGGAGGTTTTGAAGTCGACCCCCCCTCCCCCCCTGGTTTTAACATTTATTTCCAATATTAATAGTGGTTTATACACATATAAGAGCAGTTAGGACCAAAAACACCACCCAGAAGGTAATTTCCGGTTGCACTATTAAGCTAAAAAATATTAGAGGTTTGCAAATCATTTACGCAAGTATGCAAATCAATTATTCGTATGTATGTATTAGTTGTTCAGCCAATAAAGCATTTCAACTGTCTTCAACTAAATTTTAAAATTAGTACGAAAGAAAACATTTTATGTGAAAGTCCCCAATCCAGTCTCCACACCTCAAAATTCGCAAAATCTGCTGAGGATGTGATAAATGCTCTGGATGTAAATTTGAGATTGCTTTTACTGAACAACTTGTAATAGTCCATAAATGTGCAAGTTCAGATTCATAGAGCCATATTTGCAAATTGAAAAATTTCACAAGAAGTTGACATACATTATGACTAGTTTTATTTTAGAGACAAATGGGTTACTGTTATTGTTGAAATTATAATTAAAATTTAGAAAAGCTATAATATTCAGGTGCGACTGAGTTCTAGTTCATTAAAAATCACCGGAGAGTTACAAAGAGCAAATCGGGGGAGGGGGGAGTAATTATTAAAACTAAGACACCTATTACTTAAATATACATGTGTACAACAATTACTTTTGAAAAACTTCCATTTCATTTTTTATGTTAAAATAATTTATTAAGTCAAAATATTGTGCATATAAATATCAAGCCCAGAGCTTGTTGATAATCAGCAACAGGCACTGGGCCTAGCTAGGTTGGTCCTAGTCAATTTACCCCAATGAAGATCAATGACCCTCTTTAAGCTATCTACCCCTTTGCTTATTACAGCCTCTTCCGGTAAGTTGTTCCAAGTGCCCACAACCTGCTAAAGTAGTAATTTTGGACATTTGAGGTAAAAAGGGAAAATCGCAGTTAGGGGGATAAAAGCATGACGACTACTACTGGATTTCCAGTGAATAACCAAAACACAATCACCTCCGTTACATACAGTAATTGTTTTAGCTGACATAAAGAAAATGATATAATTATAAATTCCACTTTATAAAATTACATAATTCAACTTTATATTTAAAATACAAACTTTTAGTTAAAATGTGAGGTGCTCAATTGTTTAAATTAATTTTTTGTTTCAAAAAATCTATAATAACCGAAAATTAGCTAATGATAGTCAAAATTGAAAAATCTGTTTTGTATAGGCAATCAAACAAAACAGAAATAATTAATTTTTCAGATATTGAAAAAATAGTGTAAAAGAAGCTAATCTGATGCAGCATGTGTCAAAATAATTTCTAATTGCCAAAATATAAAAATATTTACGAGATGCGAAAGGTTAAAACCTCAAACAAGGGAAGCAAATTTTTGCGAATTAATTTTAATGTTAGCATGTTTCCCATAAAATCTATTTATATTTTACTAAAATTAAACATAAAATATGCTAATCTGAGGTAGCATATGCGAAAATACCATTTGATTAGCCAAAATGTTTAAATATTTGCAGGATGCAAAAAGATTGAAATTTCAAACACAAGAGAAATTTTACGCAAAATCCGAGCAAGTTCAATGTTGTCATGGATTTCAAAATAATTCCTTTGTTAAATATTGAAATTAAAAAAAAAACTATTCTGAGGTACCACCTGTGAAAATAGCTTCTGATTGTAAAAAACTTCAAGATATTTACAAGATGCAAAAGGAATGAAATCCCAAACACGGAAGTAATTTTTCAAGATGTTGCAAATCGAACACATCTTCAGAAAGTTGCATTGTTGAAATACTTTTTTTAAAATTTTAAGCACAATTTGATGATTTTTGAAAGAATTTAAGCACTTAAAAACTTTTTTAGGGTTTTAAAACCCTAAAAAAGTTTCTAAGTGCTTAAATTCTTTCACTTTCACTTCTTCATTCTCAAGCACTTGAAAAGGAACTTTTTTCAAGCACTTTTCAAGGTTTTTCAAGGGCGTACGAATCCTGTGTATTCTACTTTAGGGGCATATTCAACTTGATTGTGTTCGATTCAATCAAATTCTATCTACTAGTAGCATTGCGAGAAATTTACATCTTGGAGAAGTAAAAGAAATTTCTGACTGTGCTATTGTTAGATACAATTGATCGTATTCGATTTGATCAAATTCTGTCACAGTTGAATATGCCCCTTTATCTAACATTTAAAAAGATCATTACATTTTTCATGCTTTGTTTCGTTAAAAATCAACAATACGACCCCCAATAAAAAAGCCTAGATTGATATGGGAAAGTTGGGAAGAATGGGACAGTGCTGCATTTATTCTGAAATAAAATATGAAAAAGCTTTTCTACCTTGGCCATTCAATGCAGCAATGAGAGTCTACAGCTACTGTATCTACTGAGCAATCTATAAAAGTTTTTCATCTCATTTATTTCGGCAAAAATGCAGCACTTTATCATTTCTTCTGATTCTCCCCTACAGGAAAAAGATGTCTGAGAATCTTCTTAAGTCAATAAGGGATTAATAAAGTGATACAAAATGTTAAACATGTAATGAATAGTATTTTTTCATGAATAATAACTAATGATGACTAACTAAGAAATTTTAATGTAATGGATTTTTGTACCATTAGCTATCTCCATCTGGGGGAAGTATTGGACCACGAGTTTCGAATAACTTTTAGCTATGGTCCGTTGGCCAAAATGTTTGGAGATCCATGGGGAAGGGGCTGAATATAGAATGATGGTACATCCTAGTGTATGACGCCTTTGTTTGCTTAAATTTGCATAAAAATATTTTTTTCGGCTTGAATAAAAATGGTCTAGTAGCACATTTCAAAAAGTTTTAATAAAATCATATAAATTGATACTCTGTTTGGTCGTGCGTGCATATCTACTCCCCAGATTTCATTGGTTGCAAGGAATAAAAAACTAATATTTTCTGAAAGAACTTTTCATACAGACATGGGGAAGATTTCCATATCTGGCGATCTTTCTTCATTGGCGTCAATTTTTTGCTGCAGTACCTGTGCAAGAGGTATTTTTCGTTGCAAATCTAAACAAAGAGAACCGAAACATCTATTCACATAGAATTGCTATAAATCAGCAGGGATACCAAAATAAAATTTAGGCCAAAAATGAGACGATCGCGTCAGATTCCCAATGATCAAAATATCCCCCAGACATATCTTTGTTACCCTGTTTTAAAGACTATTTCTTAAGTTACTTTCTCTTATAATTTCTGCCGAATCTGCTTTTGAATTGATGCCAGAAACAATGAAAATAAATAGTAACTTTTAAGTTAATTTTGTAATAAAGTTAACACAAATTTATTTCAAGGCTGAACTTAAGCAAGTATAGATTTGTAAGTTCTGGGTTGTGGTCATTTGAAACTTTCAAATAATACAGATTTTTGAAGCTTTCTTTGATACTGGATGATGTCAGGCACCAATTATTGAAAAGAATACTTTTCTTTTGAGTGCAATGGAATGAAATGTGTAGGTTTATTTTACATCAGTTTATTTTAAACTATAAATATGCAAATAAATAAACATTTAAGAACTTTCTAACTGTGGTAAAGTTTTTAGCCTCATCTTCAAGCAACAGTAATCATACTATATTGTTAAAGTTATTAACATGTTGAAAGTAGCTGACTAAAAATATATAGAGAGAAATTATGTATAATATATGAGATATACAGGGTGTTTTGTTTCAATCTGCAAGACCTTTATTTTTGCAATCATTAGTACTAGGTGTATACTTCTAATTGCAAAACTGTTCAATCTCAGATGCAGAGTTAAGATATTGAAAGTTTGAAGCAAAAATGAAAATTAGTCAAAAAATATAAAATTTAACTTTTTATACGGGCCCCAGTTCCCCTAACTTATATTTAGGGAAATAATCTCCATTGAAAGGTATTACTAACACAAAAAACTTGACATTTGTGCGACCAAAACTCAGCAAGATATTCCAGGTTAAAGTTTTGAGGGACCATACAAAAGATAAGATTGGAAATTACCGCCCTTTCAGAAGAATAACAGGTCGTCAAAGTAAGAAAAACAAGGTATTTATATTTTTTACTGCTATTCAAAAATGAATGCAAATGTTATGCCGTGATACGCAAAAACACACGACAAAACCTCGAATGATTTGAAAAACCACTCTATGCACACGTATAATTTTAAACGCATGTTGACTGCTATATTTTCCTCCAAAAGGCGTTATTGACGGCAAGTGAAAAGTAGTGAAAGTCACAAAACGCTGCATTTCATATCTCGGTAAATATTGGTCGTACTCATTTCAAACTTTTTGTGTAAGAATTGTTTTTTAATGGAGATTATTTCCCTAAACATAGGTTAGGGGACATGGGGCCAGTATAAAAGTTAAATTTTGTATTTTTTTACTTATTTTTACTTTAAACTTTTAATATCTTAACTTTGCATCTGATTTTGAACATTTTTGCAATTGGAAGTACAGTTGACTCCCGCTACAACGCGATCCGACTTACGCGAAATAGCTACAACGCGATTTTTTCACCAATAAATAATTTTAAACCTAACGGGAATTCCTGGCGCAACACAAAAGTTTTCGGAAAAGGAATCGTGGTGTGTAAGAATCAGCTTTGTTATTGGCTACCAAATTTTTCTTTTTGTGAATGTACCTTTATCCCTATAGCATCACTGAGAGCGGAATTTCCCACACCGTTGCTTATACAAATAACTACTGCTCATTTTCTTTTTTTTTTCATTCTAAATGTGAAAGTTGATGAAATATAATGACACCTAAGAGCGCTGTTTCATCTAAAGTTTGTGAAGATAGAAAGAAAAAGAGAAAGTTTCTGACTATTGAAGAAAAGCTAAAGTTTATATGCTTGAACAACTATAAATGCGTCGAAGATAGCACGGCAATTAGGTATGAGTGAATCTTCCATTTGTACAATTAAAAGTCAAAAACAGGAAATCTGTAAAGGTTTACGGAGTAGTATCTAAGCAAAATGCAAAAATTATGAAAATCAAAGCTGCTCTCGTATTGTGAATTTAAGAAATCATTAAGAGGGGTTTTGTCATAGATGGAAACGTTATAAAAGAACTAGTGAAGCAACTGTTTTGTATTTTAACAATATATAAGAATAATGGTTTGATCACACAGCATACATCTTAATTTTCTTGAGTTACAATTACCATTATTGGATCTACTGTACATTACAACTATAGTGCATTTGTTTTTGTTATTACATACTGAACGTACCGTAGTGGCCTATTTTATGTCTTTCTTTCCCATTAATCATGATGGATTTTGTGCATCGTAGAAGTATTTTCTGTGGAATAAAACGTTATCTTTTAAAAAATACAAATAAAAACTCAGTTTTTTATGTAAGAAACAGTAATGTATAGCTAAGAAATGGTTTTTAACAGTTTGAGGTGGTGTTCACAAGTGTCTAAAATAATTGGGTATGTTTATAAAAGTTTTTACACATACCCTTTTCCATAATGCTAAATTTCAACTTACGCGAGTGGTCTTGGACGCATCCCTCGCGTAAGTCGGGACTTGACTGTATACATCTGGGACTAATGGTTGTGAAAATAAAGGTCTTGCAGGTTAAAATGGAACACCCTGTATATTACTGTTAGGATTTTTTTTTTTTTAAAGTGCAACTGTTAAAAGGAAGCAAAACAAATATTCAGAAAGATTCTTATAACCAAAAGTCAAATTTTTTGAGACATGTCTAACATGCAAAGGGGCACAGATAACAACTAGGGATTCCACTGGTGGCAGAACACTGATCCTTTTTTAGAGGTAATTTTTGTAAAAGGAAATATTTTCCTTTTACAAAAATTGTGTTTTAATTTAAAGTTTGCTTTTTTATTCCATTATTTTAACAATGAGTAATCATTGTTTGTTTTTGAATTAGTTATCTTCCTCAACACCTTTAATGGAATTGTGTAATAAAAACTGCAGACTTTCATCACTCTTTTATAGAAACTTTCAATCTCTGTGACTGTTTTTTGCATGCACAAAGAACTTTTTCTTTACAGCCTGCAGAAACTGAAGAAGCTGCATATATCAGCCTGAGTCTCTGAATCTGATAAGAACTTGTTGTTGACTCAGGACTAAACTATTTCTTACTAGCATTCCAGCCCTGATAAAAGTATAAGTTCCTCCTGATACAAACTAGTCCATGATTTCACACCTATCCTTTCCTATTCTGCAGCTTAACAATTGGGCCATTTCACAGCATTTCAGACAAATGTCGAGTCCGTAACATGACACTTTTTTTGCATAACTATTTAATTTGCAAATTTTTTAAAGTTTAAATTAGAGTGTTGGTAGGACTAACTCAAAATAGAATAATATGCTAATCAAACTGGGAATTAAAAAGTTATGGCAAAAAAAGTCATGTTACGGACTCTACATAATTGTCCAGACCCAATTGCAAACAGCCCACTAAAATCATGTTGTCTGCAAATGTACAGCATGGATTTCAACATGGCTGTTCAACTGCTTTTTACGAGTGAATGTCATGTCACAATAGTTACAAGAATAAGGCTTCTCCCCTGTGTGAATCTTCAAATGCGACCGTAAATCACCGGGACGGGCAAATTTCTTTTGACAATACTCGCACGTAAATCTCTTCTCGCCCGTGTGGACTGTGACATGAGATTTCAAGTCTGCGGCCCGAGCAAACTTCTTGTCACAATATTCACAGGGATGCCGCTTATCGCCCGTGTGAATTATCAGATGCCTTTTTAAATGTTCGATCTGGGTGAACGCATTGCCGCAGAACTCACACGAGTAAGGCTTCTCCCCCGTGTGGATCCTCATGTGTGCTTTCAGGTCGGCTGTCCTCGCAAACTTCTTCTGGCAGTACTCGCAAACGTGCCGTTTCTCCCCAGAGTGGATGATGAGATGGTTCTTTAGGTATTTTGCAGTGGCAAAGTTTTTCCCACACTCGCTGCAAGTGTGTGGCTTTTCCCCAGCGTGAATGTTTATGTGTCCTTTCAGGTGTACAACCTGGGTGAACGACTTCCCGCAAAAACCGCAAGAGTACGGCTTTTCCCCGGTGTGCATCCTCAGATGCCTTTTCAGGTCGGTGCTCATGCTGAACATCTTACCGCAGTGCTCGCAGAGGTATGGCTTTTCACCCGTGTGTGACCTTAAATGTACGATCAAATTACTGCTCTGTGCAAAGGTCTTGCCACAAATTTCACACGAATAAGGCTTAAGTCCAGTGTGAACCATTTTATGCGATTTGAAATCGGGCATACTTGTAAATATTTTCTTGCAATACTCGCAGGAAAATGTCTTTTGACCAGCGTGGGTTTTTAAGTGAGCTTTCAGATAATTATTTCGAGTGAATGTCCTTTTGCAAAAGTCGCACGAGAACTGCTTTTCTCCTCCATGAGTGGTTACATGCTGCTTCAAGTCTTCCTGCTTGGTGAATGTTTTGTCACAAAGCTTACATGCATGTGATGTGTCCTTTGTATGAACCAATCTGTGGTCCTTCCAATCTTGGTGATTGGAAAAGGTTTCTTCACAATACTCACACGAATAAGTCCTCTTTGCGGTATGTGTTCTTGAATGGAGTTTCAGGGCACTTTTCTCGGCGAATGTCATGCTACAGTATTTACAGGAAAATGATTTTTCACTATCATGACTTTTCGAATGTTCTTCCATGTCTTTGGATTCAGCAAATGTCTTTTGACAATACTTACAAGCATAAGGCTGCTCCACATCATGAGTTTTTAAATGTTCTTCCATGTCTGTAACTTCAGCAAAGGTCTTTTGGCAATATTTACAAGCATAAGGCTGCTCGCCTGAATGTGTCTCCAAATGCTTTTCCAGGTCTGTAAACTGGACGAATATTTTTCTGCAAAACCTACAAGCATATGGTTCTTCCACAGAATGAATCTTTGAATGCTCTTCCATGTCTTCAAACTGAGCAAATGTCTCTTGACAGCATTCACAAGTGTAGGATTTTTCTACATCATGAACTTTTGCAAGCTTTTCTAAATCTGAAATTGCAGTCAATGCCATTCCACAATGTTCACACAGGAATGGCTTTATGTCAGAATCCACTTTCAAATGCCTTTCCGTATCTCGAACCCGAACAAATGTTTTTCTGCAAAACCTACATGCATATGTTTCTTCCGCAGCATGGATCTTTGAATGCTCTTCCATGTCTTCAAACAGAGCAAAAGTCTCTTGACAGCATTCACAAGTGTAGGGTTTTTCTACATCATGAACTTTCACATGCTTTTCTAAATCTGCAATTGCAGTCCATGCCATTCCACAATGTTCACATAGATATGGCTTTATGTCGGAATGCAATTTCAAATGCTCTTCCATGTCTTCAAATTGCTTAAATCTAACTTCACAAAAATCACAGGAAAATTCTTGTTTTGTAAGTGCCTCTGAATGTTCCTTCATAGTTTAATGTGGCACAAAAGATAATTTACAAACTGCATTGAAAAGATGGTTCTTTACACGAGTGAAAGTTACATCACTTGACATTTTTTTAGCAAAATGTTTGTGAGTTTTGTATCTTAATTTCAAAGCCAAACTTCCATTACATGATTTTACAATGAGTCAGAATTTTACTGCCTTGCACAAAGGCTTTATATTTATTTATTGATTAACATTATTTTTTTGCGCTTTAATAAAAACTACCTCTTCATTTGTAAGTCATAAGGCTAGTCATAATCCAAAGGTATCAAAATTTTTCAAGTACTTGTGTCAACAAATATATAGTTATCACCATGTTCTTACTGTTTTGAACTTTCTTCCCAGAAACGTTTCAGTGGCATATAAGTGTATCTAAATTTCAATCTCACAACTGATTGCAACGGCTGGTGCCCCTACTGAAAATAAACAAATATTTATTAATGACCTTTTTAAAGGTACCTCATAAAGTATGCCAAATTACACTAAAATTTCAAATTCAAGTCAAGTAGTTTTCATACTTGCCGCAGTGCCAGAATACAAATAAACAAAATCATCAAAAAATATGAAGCAATTAATTATAAAAAATACTGATTTTGTCTATTTTTTGCTGAAAATCTGAAATTTTAAAGTTTTGTAATCCCCCTAAAATTATTCGGAAGCAAAAAAGACTTTTTAGGGTAGCAGAACATTTCTGTTCTAAGAATTTGTTTCTAGAGAGAGGTTTGGGGCTCTTGATCTATACATATGTGCAAATACCAAATAGAATTTAAAAAATAATAATTTAAAACACTGATATTGTTTGAAGTATAAATTTGTTACAAAAACTTAAAAGTATGGGCATAAAATTTTAAAAACAAAAAAAAAATTTTAATGAAAAAAAATTTTTTTTAAAGAAAATTGTAAAACATATGACATATAAACAGTAAATTTAACAACTGAAAAGCAGAAAAAAAAAAATTCAAATTAGAGAATTATCTCAAACATTTGCGGGAGGAAATTAACAGAAATGGATACAATTAACAATCACTGAACACTTTTTATTCATGATGCATGAATTTAAGCGATAGTTTAAAATTTTAATTAAATTAAATTCCAATTCCTTTTTATTTTTCGTTCTTTTAAGTTATTTTATGATGCCAAAAATTAAACCTTTTTATTTTTAACAAACTCATTCAGCATGGTTTCTTCTCTTAAACTTATTTTAAAAAATTTTAACTAAAACATGCATTTTTCTACTGATTATTAGGTAAAAATTGTCTAGATATAAATTGTTAGCAAAAAGGTCAATTGTGGCCCATTATTGCTGATTAATCAGGAAATCCCTAGTTAACACTCGTATAATACCATTCTAAAACACTAATAGGTATACAATCGAAGAATGCCAAACTGTGACTGAATAAATAATTCTCAGGAGATAAGTACTAAACAATGGTATACACGTACATATATATATATATATATATATATATATATGTTGAAGCAGTAGAGTCACTATAAGGGGGTCATAGGCGGATTTAGGACTGAGTTCCAAGGGGGGGGGGGAGGGGGGCAGGATTTTTTTTTTCTTTTGAACATCAGTTGTAATCAAGGCTGGATAAGGCCATTATATAAAGATCACTCCCCCCCCCTTATGTTGTTGTTTTCTTTTCCATGATGTAATATATAAGATCATGCCTTACTTTTTTTGTGTTAGTGTTGCTTGCTGTCCTTTTGAATTGAACTTAAGAGGGAAAATTGCATCCCTTTTAAGTGTGGTATAGAATATCTCAAATTTTAGGGGGTCCAGAAGTTTCTCCCCCTTAGGAATTTTTGTAAAATAGATTTGAAATTCTACATTTTGAAGTCTTATAAGGGGTAATTGGAACCTACAAAAATTTCGGGGAAAAAGAGGCAAACATAGTCTTTTGCAAATTACGATAATGCCCAGTAAAAACTGTTTTGGGGTTGACAAATCAATGACAGCAGTACTCAGAGAGAAAAAGCAAGGGAGAACACATGATTATGCATTGTTATTTGCTTACATTGGCTGTCGGTTCAATTCAATTATTTTCTGACCACGCCTCCAACAACGCACAAATACAACAATGAATTAAATACAAAATGATCAATAGTAAAAAAGGCTTTAAAAGAAATGGTGTACAGATTTTGAAAATAGGTAACAAGAGAGAAACATGCTGCCCATTCGATCAATTCATAATTTATACACTTGATAATAAATAAAATTGAAAGACACTTTGTTTAAGAATTTCAAAGACTGATCTAATTCATTTCATGGACCGGAGAACAATTAAAGTTTTTAAGGCACTTCATTTGCCCTTTCCAGTCTCTGAAATTTAGTACTAGCTTGTACAGTTTTACAGTATTATTCTAACATTACAAGAGCAACTATTTTAAGTTTAAAAGAAGAAAGAAAACTATATATTTTCCCATACACCAACTTATTATAAAATTACGAGTAGTGCAGAAAAGGAATAGAAGTAGTGTATTTTTTTTTTTTTTTTCCGGAATAAACAGATTAACAATATGCAGAAGAAGTAAGATTAAAAAAAGCAATACAAAAGAATTTCCAAAATACAGCATTCAGGATTAAATAAACAGCAAGCTATGAAACATGTGAGTCATGAAACATTATCTCAAGTAATATATTACAGAAACATGAGAACCATGATTTTTACATTTTTGCTGCAGGATATCGCAAGGAGCTGAATTTGACACACTTCGGCATTCCTCCCCCTACCCCCCTCCCATTTGTTATAAATTAAAAAACTTACACTTTGTATCCGTACTTGGGCTCATTTTCAAGTTTTTCAAGCACTTTAAAACAAAATTTATTTCTTCAAGCTTTTCTTTTCGGAACAAATCATGAAATTTTTGGGAGTTGAAGGCCTTCAACAAAGGGGGTGCACTAAACTATAGCTTGTTTTAGTTTATAGGTAAATCAGGTTTTTTTTAAATCTCTGTTTTAGCTTCTAATCTGTTGAAATAACCATGGTTTCTTTTTAAATATTACAGCCAAACACATAGCTCTATAAGTTGATATTTTCATTTATATACTTGCCCCAATCGTTATCAGTTCAAAGTAGTAGTTTTAAATTTTCAGCAACCAACCCAGTGACAGCTTTACCACTTGTATTAGAGTGCACATTCCCCCCCCCCCCCTCCCCCCATCAGAAAAGGACATTTGCTATTACAGTAGAAGACCGTTATAACGCACACCTTGGGACCAGAGCTTTTGCGTTATACAGGTTTTTGCGTTATATAGATCATGTCACAAATTTTGAAACTAATATTCAGAATATATCTATATATTAGCACTTCAAAATGAGTTTTATCTGCAATGAGTATTAAAGCACCAATATTACAATTAGCTGTTCACAAATAAATATGTTTCACAATCAAAAGAAAGTGCATTATCCTGCACTTCTGCTAGCTTCATGGTTTGCATAACAGCTGCATTTTCAAGAGCCATCTGGTATTTTCTAATTACTTTAAGTAATAATTTTCCTTTAAAAGCTTTGAATTAAGATGGAAAGATGAGAAACTATTTCAAAATTTGATTTGCCTTACAATTTTAATGCTTCGAAAGCAAAACAGAGGGATTTTTTAAACTTCAAAACATTATGTTTACTTCTGAAAAGTTGTGCATTTTATAGAGAATTACGTTATATAGGTCGGCGTTATAACAATCTTCTACTGTATCTTCATTTTCACTTCTGAACTATTCAAAAAAAGGGGGAAAAAAACATGATTTTTTTCTTTTAAAATTTTAGGAGGTGTGTTGTTACTATGTATAAAGTCCGTCCAAGACTGGGGGCATTGCCCCCCTTAAACCCGCCCATGGGGGGGGGAGACAAAGGCGATTCACCTCAGGTGACACCCAATGTGGATTTAGGAGTTTTTAAAATACAATAGAACCTCTCAATATATATAACGGAAATTAAAGGGACAGAATATTTCACCCTTTAAATAGAGGTGTCCCTCCTTCAGAGGTAGATGAATTAATACATGCTGTGAAATTCACTCAGTATAATTTTATTAAAAAAAAGCCTAAACTAATTAAATTTAAGATTAAGTATTGAAAATGTTTCATACATACTAAAATCCTGGATTATTCAAACTGGGTAAAAATAACAAAAATTAATTATAACTTAAAAGTTTTACCAAAACTTGTGTTGTATCGAACTTTTGTAACTGATTTTCATTAATTGCAGCTTTGAATTAATGTGTTAACATGGATTTGTTTGATGTCATGTAATTTACAATGCAATACAAAGCAAGGTACATGTTTCAAGTTTTCTATACAAAGATTGTAGACAACCCGTAATAAACTACTTTTTGGAGTACTAATAAGTGAGCTTGTGCCAGGGGTGGACTGGCCCATCTATGCACCTTTAAGCCTGAACAACTTTTTAAATTTTTTTTATAATTTTTTAAAATTAATCTTATTTTTTGGTGCAACTTTTTTTTTTTTTTTTTGCACTAACAAAACTGCAACTTCACTTCGCTTTTTTCTCCTTTTCTTTAAGCCTGTGTACTAGCTTTTTTTCTTTCTTTTCTTTTCTTCCCTTTTTGCATTTTTTTTCTTTTTTCGTTTTGGACTTTTTTTTTTTTTTTTGCATCTGTTTTTTTTTTTTTTTTGCACCCTTTGGAGAGTGGTCCCGCACCCTCGGGACCCAGTCCTTCCCTGGCTTAAGCTACTGGAGACATTTTTTGCGATTGGTTCCAGAGCTCTTTCCAGAAGCAAAGTTATTAGACTAACACAAATCAGAGCCCACTGGGAGAAGAGCTTTCAGAAGTGACAAAGGAGAACAAAACCAACGTGGATACCCATAAAGATGACACACAACCAAAAGTCTCTCACATTGAAAATTTTGAGCAATTCCTTGGCAATGAAAAAATAATCTTTTTCATTTGTTAGTGAAGGAAAATCAACTCATGGAAATGACGCGAGCAATCATGGATGCGTCAATGCCTCAAAAAACTACAAAGAAAAACAACTAACGACTGCCAACAGAATATTATAATTCTCTCTTTTCTATAGACACTAAGTTTATAAAAACTTTGTTTTTATAAACCATTTTCATTATACATGCTGTGCATATGTATCAGAATCAGAATAAGTGCACATTAAACTAATACATATTTATCCATTACTAAATGAAGATTTATTTTCATCTATCGAACCTAACCCCTATTTTAACACAACTATTAGGTCTTTCCTAATTTCCAGTGTTGATTAAAGAGGCATTTCAACGGAAAGTAATTCCTGCATAAAACACGGGTCCACTGTATTTTCAGTTTCATTCTTATTTGAACTCCTCAGTCTGGAATAGTGAATAACCAAGCTGGAGGCATATGTCATCCCATTGAAGCCAGAGTGCCAAAAAACTGGTAGATAAAGAGAATTTAGCTCACCAGTGAGTGCCCACAGCATGGAGTGGATCGACTCGTGAATTGAAGACAAAGCTTATGTTTCTAGCAGTAAGTACCGCCCCTAAGCCAGGACTACATGCAATACACCAGACAGCTCAATTATTACATCCAGAGACTGCAGTTTTGTTTGAACTCTTCAGTCTGGAATAGTGAATAAGCGAGCAGGAGGCAGATGTCATCTCATTTGCATGCAGTTCTTCCTTAGCCTTGGCTTAGGGGAGGTAACTTACAGCTAAATAACCAAGTTAAGGGTTAAATAAAAACCCAAAATATGAAGCTATGAATAATAATTTATTTTAAATTTTTGGTTTTTAAGAAGGAGATATGCACATGGTGGCATTAGAAGCAATCTTCCATGTAAGAGATGCACTTCAAACAAATTCACATTTAAAACTAAAAGCATAACTACACTATGAGGAGTTACAAAAATCAAGGCACAGTTAAAATTGTTACATGAAATGACAAAATACCTTAACTGATTTCATACATCTCTAATCTTGATAGAAGCCACATTTTAGATAAAATGCTCCATTTTTAGCCATCATTTTCTTATAAGCCATCATATGAGACATCAAATTTTTTTAGCTGGTCTGCAGAATTGAAAAAAGATGTTAGCATCCAATATTTTAATCAAATTGCAAGACACCCTACACAATTATTAGTTAACGGCAACAATCTGAAATAAATGCTTTTTTCCTCTATCATAAAAATCTAGGACGCGTCATTCCAGTTTCATTTGAGCAGCACAAGTTGATTCAGGTTTTGACTTTCAGGTCTACATTTTGTGAAAAAAAGAACAAAAAAGTGTATTAAACTAAAAATATTTTTAAAAAAACTACAATTTAGATAAAATAGTCAATTTTTAGCATATGAGCCTCAAAAGCAATGAATATAAAACTGCATTTTTCAAGATAATAATTAAGAATTATATGGAAAAAAAGGCACATTTTGCAGAATTTTCAATAGTTAGTATTGCAATAAACATCCTATTCCATTTATGAAAACATAGGCAATAGAGTCTTGCATACCAATATCTTGGGAATGTCCAAACATTGTAACTACGCCAAAAATTAAGATATAAATTTCTGAACTTGTTGCTAAAAACTACTTGAAAACTGAAAATCCTCATGAGACTACTTTAGTTGAAAAGATTTTAGCACTTATGCTTCAAAAACAATGAGGATAAGGTAAAATTTTATACATAAAATTTTTCATTTCTCAAGAGTATTAAAAATAATTTTTCAAAAAATGATTTGCAGCATATTTTAGGTTATTTTCATCAGTTTACAATTAAATAAAACACCCAATTCTGCTTTGTTTTAGAAACCTTAGGCACTTAAACATCTTGTCTACTTCGAACTTGTAAATGACCAAATATGGCGACTATGTTTCTAGCTGAAATGCTGAAGTATCGCCTTTCTGGTCAAAAAAAAAACTTTACCAAGTTGTATTTCATTTTTTTCCCTTTCTTTTTGTTAAAATTATCTGCAGGCCTCTGAAAAATCTGCAACGCACCTCTCACAATTTCTGTAACCGGGGTGGTACCACTGTTTCCTAAAATTATAGTTGAGGGATTGGTAGTTGTAGCTGAAGGGGTAGGGGGGAGAGTCAACATTAAATTTTAACTGGAACCATGCTATTGTATTAAAACTGGTCGCTAATTCTTAAAAAATAGCTATTGCCATGAAATGAAAGTAACTAAAAAGTTGCATTTTTATCTATTAATGAAATATATTACACTTAAAAATATATAAAGTACTATAAGTTTTTGAAAACTTAAAAAAAACCTGATTTATAAATTAAAAAATTCAACTTAAATTTTAAAAAATTTGACTTTTTTTTTAATCAAAAAAAAATTACAAACCTTGAGACAAAAGAAATTTATCTCAACTGCGAGAGTCTGCAGCCTTGTTGTGGTTCAACTCTTAAATTGTAGGCAAGGCTTGGGTACTTACTGCTTAATACACTATCTTTGCCTTCATGGGCCTTTGCAGCTGGCATGATTACAAGATATAGTCTAAAACTGCACTTTTAAGACTTCAATACCTAAACATTTTTTCGGAGAACCACTGAATTCCCTGAAGTCGCCAAAGATAGTCTAAAACTAAGTCTTAAAAACCTCAATTTAAAAAACATTTTCAAAGAAATACCCTTCCCTCCCTCAGCATCTGTAAGTTGGCCTACAATTTTGTTTTTTAGAGTTTAATATGGAAAACTTCCTACTAGAGCCCTTAACTTCATTAATATCATCAAAGATTTTCAATGTTTGTTGAAGTAATTTTAAGACTGAAATAAACTTCAGTCTTGAAAAGAAAGGGTGAGATCCTTATCTCCTTTCTCTCTAATGCTACTGAAAGTTGCTTAAAATTGCAGTTTTTGACTTCAGTTTTGAAAAGTTTTCCAGAGAGGGGCCCTGGATATCTCTTTTCCAATTGTCTTCTCTAACATTGAAAAAACATTCTAAGTCCTCAATTTTAAAATTTCTACATCCTGTTCCTAACCCTCTTCATCTTTAAATTTTGGTACTTTATTATTTTTATTTATTTATTTTTTGTGCAGGAACTTAGCCCTAACTAGACAAAAAAATTTTAACTCTGCCCATGAGGGGGATGCCTACACTTTTGATTACACCACTGCTCTAAACCCTACTTTAGGTAAAGGTCCTGGTTAAAAAAATAATTACAGACAATTTTGGATGGCACAGTGAAAGCCATGGATTTTCCCATTTTGTCTAAACCTTGCGAACCTTATATACTAGCTTGGCACCTCAGTAACCCTTCCATCTACTAATTTTAATTTTATCAGGTTTAAATGCCACAGAAGTCTATAAGATGTCCCCAATTTTAGCATTGTACTAAAGAGGAGAGAGATTCTACAGTATCATTCATCCAAGTTAACTGCTAGCGACTTCAGAACTTTCGAACTCATGAATTTTACGAGCATACTCTCCATGTACGCTGCATAAATGCCCCATGCATGTGAGTATAATAAAATTCATCCACATATCAGTACCAAAAACTATCAAAGGTCTGGCCAGAGAAAATGTAGGTCCTTTTAAAAACCCTTCACAAAAATCTAATTCAGTAAAACGGACCCTTCACAAAATTATAATTAAATGAAAAGGACTCTTCACAAAATTTTGACTAACCAAAAGGACCCTTTACAAAATTTCGATTGACCAAATTGGACATTTCATAGACTCATTTTTTAATAAATGAGTACGCAAATCAGAAATCTAATCTATATTAATGGATAACTTTTGGTTTACATTTTGAAATTTCAGATTTTGTTTTTCACAATATTTTTTAAAATTCACAAAAACAGGACCCTGTGAAAAATTCTGGACAGACCCCTGATATACAAAAACACAGTGGTAATATTTCAGAAGCCAAAAATGAAGTTTTATTTCATGCTGAACTTCGAAAAACAACAATATGACTGAAGATTTTGACCCAAAAAGGTACAAAATATGTAAACCGCTTAATAACATTCAGATTCAAACATGCGATCATAATTTTAAGACTTGTCTGAAGTCATCAGTTGAGAAGCAATAGATCACATAAGAATAATTCTTGGAAGCTTTTCAGAGGCTAAATTCAATTCAGAGATTTCCTAAGATTGAATTCAACATCTGAGCAAAAAAAAAAAATATTTTTTTCATACCGCTTTATCATACCAGGTAGCATAGCAAAACAATTTGAATACATGAAATAATAATACTTGCTTGATTTTTGCATTGTTTTCAACTAAGCAATTGCAACTGTGATACTAATAAAAGACATGTTTAAAACCAGAAATTTTAAAGAAAATAAATCCTTCCCCAGTATTTAGTTTCCAAAAAAAAAAAAAAAGAAAAGAAATTATTTTCTTTCAAGAGAGCCAAACATTAAATTTTAATAATCATAGTCATTTTCTTTAAAGTAGAGATGTTTTACCAATTTATCGTACCTCAAAATAACTGCTATCATTTATTTTTATTCTCACTTCATCAGCAGAGATATTGAGAGGGAGCAAAGTGTTAAAAAAAATGTTTAGTAGAAAAACAAAAATAAACAATAAAACTGAGGAAAGTTGTAGTACATAAGTAAATCTTATTATGGTTGCGTTCGACAAACCTCACCAGTCTACCGGTAAGTAACCGGTACAAACCGCAGCGTTCTATCATCTATCGGTTACCTCACCGGTTGCCATTTTAAGCTGTTGATTGGTGGATTGGCGCACGTGATCATTAGCTGACACGTGATTAACTTACCGGCCGCTACCGATTGAGCTCGTCGAACGTAAGCTATGAGAGAATAACGGAAAGTAGAGATATGTGAAAAATAATAGTAATAGGGAAAAAGAAGGAAAAAAAACTGAAGTTTACTTGTTTTTTCTGAAATTTCGGGGTTTTTCGCATTTATAATTTGATTAACAATTCTTGCATTACTCCAGTTCATTTGTGCTTGTTGGCTGCAACCGTCCAAAAAGAGTCCGTTCTGTCTCCATGGTTCCGTAGTCTCTCTTCCTAACAAAACGGTTTGTTTTAAGTGTTTAATGCTCGAGTGTAATTTTGAAACTTCTGTTTGAATTATATTTGAAGAATTATTCTGCACTCGAAAATTGAGGTGTTATAAGATTCTGAAAAGGACTGGTTCTTTTTGTGTGAGTTTAATAAGATTACTTAATCGAAGATTTGTTGCAGTGAACTTTCGAATTGCGGTAATTCTTTTACCTGCTCATCAAAAGTAAGTTATTATGTAATATTCTCCTCGCTCTTTTTTTTTTTGGACAGAAAATTTTCATACATGGTTTTGTATCTTTTTAAATCTTCCTATATGTTGTCATAATTTGAATGGTGAATGCTGAGAGTTTAACCCGTAATAAGGAGGGAAACACATTGGAGATAGTAACCACAGCAGTATTAGGTTTGGGATTAAATTCGATTTGGATAAAGTAGAGAATTTTAGGTTTGTGCCCAATTTCAGAAATACTGATTTTGTGGCACTTAGGCAGAGTTTGAAAGCAATTTTTTCTTCTGGATTGAACAATAGCGATGTGAATCTTCAGTGGGCAGAGTTCAAGGAAAATTTAGCAAAAACGGTTGGGGATCATGTTCCCTTTAGGAGAAAGGGTGTCAACACTAAAATTTGGCCGATGTAGTTCTCCAGGGTAACTAAAGACGCTCTAAATTATAAGCAAGCCGCTTTTCATAGGTTTAGAGAAACAGGTCACAGTGCAGATAGGCTCCAATACTGTAAGGCAAGGCGCAAATTTAAGTATTTGGTACGGATTCAGAAAAGAGAGTTTGAGCAAAGACTGGCAGAAAATATAGACATGAATCCTAAGAGGTTTTTTGCATACGCTAATTCGGGGGAAAGTTCGAAATAGTCACATTGGGCCACTGGTTGATGTGCACGGAATTTTAATTCAGGATGATAGTGATATTGCTAATGTTCTTAATAACTTTTTTCGAGTGTTTTTAACGATAACTATTTCAACAGTTGACACCAGCAAGACACAAGCTATAGTACAGGTTTAGGACTTTGTATTTTTCCAGGGATGATTTTTTACTTCATTTGAAAAAATTAAAGAGACTAAGGCTCCGGGACCTGATAATATTTATCCAAAAATTTTAGTTGAATGTGCAGAGGAATTAGCAGATGTAATTGCAAATATTTTCAATGCGTCTTATAACTTGGGGACAGTGCCAGAGGACTGGAAGCTGGCTAACATTACACCACTCTTCAAGAAAGGGTCTAAAGGGAGTGCGGGTAATCATAGACCTGTGAGTCTAACTTCGGTGGTTTGCAAAATTTTTGAAACATTGATAAAAATTAAGATAGTACATTTTTTAGAGATTAATAATTTATTGACTAGTTTTCAGTATGATTTCAGGAAAGGTAAATCTTGTGCAACTAATTTATTACATTTCTATGACAAAGTTACCATGACTTTAGACAATAAGAAGCCTGTGGATGTTGTTTACATTGATTTTCAAAAAGCTTTCGATGAGGTACCGCATGTTGCTCTACTTAGCAATTTAGCTGATATAGGAATAGGATTGAAAACTTTCATTTGGGTAAAAAAGTGGCTGACTGGAAGGAAACAAAGGGTAGTTGTGAGGGGAAATCATTCTAAATGGAGTGAGGTTTTAAGCGGGGTGCCTCAAGGATCAGTGTTAGGGCCTGTTTTATTCATTGTTTTTATGATCAATATTCATAAAAATATTTCTGGGAACATGAATTGTTTTGCTGATGATGTCAAAGTTATGGGGATTGTAGAAAATGAAGAAGAAGCAAATAAGCTGCAAGAGGATCTAGATCATATTACAGAGTGAGCTGATAAATGGGATATGGCTGTTAATGTTAGGAAATGTCAAGTGCTACATTTAGGGTAGAGACGTACCGAGTAGCACTTTGGCCGAGTACCGAGTACTCGGTCTTTCACTACTCGGCCGAGTACCGAGTTACCGAGTACTCGGCCGAGTTACCAAGTACCAATTATGTTTTAAGAAGAACCACCGACACACATGTGATGAATTTTGAACTTATTGGAATAGTAGTATAGACCTCCTTGTCCATATAATAGTTTTTAAAACTAAATTCCTGCTGAAATTTAATTACGCATCATATAAACAATTTTGTTTGTGTCAAAAATTTTACAAAAAAATTATTTTTAAAATTAAAAATAAGTAATTAAAAGGGATGATTAATCAAGTTGGAATTAAAACAAATTACAGTGAAATCCCTCTAATACGGACACTAACAGGACAAATTTTTTTTTGTCCGCAATAGAGAGGTGTGCTCAGGACATAGGTTTAATAATGTTATTTGCATTGGAACTGGGGAATTAAAAATTATCCACATAACAGGGGTGTCCGCCTTTGAGATGTGTCCGTTAGGAGGGGTTCAGACCCCGAAGTGGTTTTCTTAGGGGGAAAAGTAGGAAATACGGATTCAAAAATTAAAAAAGTAGGAAAAGTAGGAAAAAAAATCACTTAAAAAAGTAGGAAAAAAATAGGAAGAGATAGGACTACACACACGTCAAGACGATTGACAATCATTAGTATGAAAAATAAACTGGTGGAAACAAAGATATTAATTACAAAAATATGAAAATAAAATCCAAACAAAGAAACACCTTTCAACAATACAGTAATAAAATTTTTAAGTGTGAAAGAATAAAATGCAGTATAGCGATCGCAAAAAAAACTCCACCAATAATAATAATAATAATACTCTTTTTTTGGTGCAATAAAACCATTTTTGTTAAAAATTTGTTTTGTCAAAAACAAAAACATTCCTTTGAGAGCATCCATTTATCATTTAAAAATACCAACACTTTCAGCTCCTGTTATCATAAACTATGATACAAAAGCAAAGCAAATATTAAATTAGTTTTAGTTAAAAATAATCAGCAGCTGACATGCATTCTTGCATAAACAGAGGCAGATGTTTGTTTTTTTTTCAAAAAAAAGGAAAACGACTGAAAATGCAAAACTAAAATATATGTGCTCTTAAATATGGGACATGAAATTTATAATAAAATAATTAAACTAAATAAATAACGTTAACGAAATAAGTCAACTAAAGGGTTTGTACTATGTTATGTATTTTTAGCATTGAACATACATTTTTGCTTCAGGCCATCTTTTATGGGGGTCAATTTCTCCCCTCCTTGGCTTTGGAAAATAAATGCTTAGCTATACAAGTTTGTGCGGTTTTTGTTGTTTTCAGATAAAATTTGCATTCAGTATACATCCTTCGCTAGCCACCTCCAAGGGGGGGGGGAGGATCAAAGTGACGAGCCAGTTATAATCAAGCAATAAAAATCAAGCAATAAAAACGAATATTGTTTTAATGGTTTGATAATTTTTACCTTCTTGTTCCAAAATTTTTGTCACAAAAAAAAAAAAAAAAAAAAAACGAGCTGATGTGCGCATCACATGACTTCCTTTTACTCCAATTTAATGTCATTTTCTCATTATTGGCAGTTTTAATGTGATTCAATAGTTTACTCTCTAAATATCACCAACAGTGGCCAAATTGAAACCAGATTTTAAAAAATAAATAAAATAAAATAAAATTTAAAAAAAAAATCCAAATTTGTCGCCAAGTTGGCGACCAAAAGACTGCCGATATATCGCCAAGTGTGAGCCAAATTATAACACCACTTGAGTTTACATCGAAATTAACATGATTTCCCCGCAAAAAGGGGCAAAAGACCCCCTTTGGAGCATCCGAATGCAACCAAAAAGGGAGGTGCACAACCAGACCCCACTATTATAGGTCTCCTTATCTTAAGAAAGATATTAATGTATTGGAAAGGGTTCAAAGGGGGGCTACAAGGCTAATAAATGGACTTTCTCATTTAGACTATGATTCCAGGCTTAGAATGCTAAAAATGTACAGTCTTGAGCAAAGAAGAGACCGAGGGGACATGATTCAGTCATTTAAATTTATTAAAATTAAAGATGTTATGGGGCTAAAGTTAGAACCACCACTGAAAACAGGACAAGGGGTCATTGTTTTAGGATATTTAAATCTCAGGCTAACATGGATATTAAGAAAAGTTATTATTTTAGCAGGGTAGTGGAACCTTGGAACAGCTTACCGGAAGAGGTGGTAATGAGCAAGAGAGTACATAGTTTTAAGAGGGCCATTGATCTTCACTAGGGATTGTAAATTGACTAGGACCAGCCTAGCTGGGCCCAGAGCCTGTTGCTGGTCATCACATTTGCATTTGTAACAGGGAAGGTGAAAAATAGGACGTAACAGTGAACGTGAGGTCTCAGAAACCACTCTATTTGAAATTGTTTAAGTAAATGTGTTATTAGTATACATTCCTGTTATTTCCCTTAGATGTTCTTTGAATTTTTATTAGCATTGGGGAAAAATAATTTAGAATCGAAATATACCTTTTCAGAGGAAATTTTGCTACAGTCTTAAGATTTAAAAAAAAAAAAAAATCACATGCTGCAGTAAATAACTAACTACTTGCAATAAAAATGAATTGATTATTTATTAATGATTCCATTTTAGCTCTTTAATATATACAGAACATTTAAGTACCAAAAAATTGAATTTTTCATGTTACGGGAAAATTTTGACAGCCCTTTAACTATTAGTATTTTGTGTTGTATTTCAAGGAATAGTTCAGCCTTCATTGTCCAAAGAGCATTATTGCGTAACATTTGTGAACATTTCAAACAAATCTCTACCTCCTCTAGAATATTAATTTTGCAACATGGATAAGATAAACGAACCATATATCTACGGTTCTAACGTTAAGAGCCATGTCTACAACTGCCAAAAATTGTAACAGCACTAAAAGGGAGGTGCGGTCTCATAGACCTCTTCTAAAGAATGCAATGAAATTTAAACCAGATTGCAAAGGTGTGTTCAAGGTCACAAAAAAAAAAAAAGCTATTGGGAAAAACTATTCAATTGGACTGAAGGTCTGTGAGACACATAACATAAATACACCTCACATAAACATTTAAATAGATTTTAACGCATTAATATTTCATACCTGTGTTACCTTTTTAATATTTATTAGTTGATTTTTAATTATTATAAAAATATGAAAGAATTAAAGCTACAGTTTGCTACTTTGAAAATTTGTATATATATTAGACTAAATACTGTCTTCATCTTAATTTTGGAGTTTGGTCGTAATATTTTCATTAGCATTAAAGTTATGATGTATTATTTGTGCCGAAGTTATATCTTGTCCCCCTGTAAAATAAAATAGGTGGCTATTATGTTTTTGAATACATAATAATATATGTGTAATGAACAGCTTTTGATGATCCAGTTCATTTGCCTTTTTGTATAACCCTCCTGCTTAATTATAGAAGAACCTTTAGTGACCATCTGATTTTGTTACTTAAATACTTTCTGCTCATAGGGCTTAGTTTGAATAGGAGCTTAAGTCCCATACTTATTTTCAATTTTGCATATTTTTTTTTTCCTTTTGGCCTGATAATCAGGCACCTTAAGCATTAACATAAGTTCTGAAGACTATAGGGCTCCTGCACTTTTGTTAGAACATGAACCCTGGCTGTGCTAGCTTTGGTGAGCTCTTTAGTTATCTCGTATAACCATCTTCGATTGATTACACTTGTTATGTAACAGGCGGGCTCCTAATCTTCTCTAACTATAGATGAGTTTTGCGTTTTAAAGTTAGTATTTACAAGTAAAAGTAGTCATACGAGGTAGGATCCGACAACGGTCACCAATGACAACCAAACAGTGGCGTAACTATGTACCGCACAACCCTGCAATGCGGGGGGGGGGGGGGGGGGGGCGTAGTCAGAAGGGGCTCGAAAATTTTTGAGCTCTATTTTCATTCAATTTTATTACATTTTTCCGTGAATCAAACTTAGTTTGAGAAGCTTATTATGGTTCTGGAGAACCAAAACTTAGCACTTCTTTCCAATCTCAGTGGAGATAGGGCCAATTTTAAGATATCGGGGCCCCCAGGCCGAACACTTTTTCGGGGTGTCATTGTTGCCAAACATTGCAATTTTTGCCATTTGCTAATACAGTTTTAGCCATTTGAGGGCCCCCAAATATCAGGGGCCCTAAGCTACGATCTAGTCGGCTTATTTGGTAATAAGACCCTGAGTAGAGAGGCTTACAACCTAGATGCTCGAAAACCACCTTGCTTCGGGGAAAAAATTATCATAATGACCCCGCCCCCCAAGTCACCTGCTTGGAGAGAAGGAAAAATATGAGTTCTAATGGCACGTGTGTCCGGAAAAGGACAACTAAGAGACACTTTTGGGTAGGATCTGGATTGGGGGACTCAGTGTCAGCCTCCTGCACGACACATTTTAAGAAAATTCTCACATCTAACAGAGAGATTTATGCTTGCAGAAGTTTGTCAAGGTTAAAATAGGGCCCGCTTAACGAGTGAAAGGGGTCCAAACCAGGCCCGTCATCTGGGCAATCAATGCAGTCAGGGAATTTAGATAATAAGCAATCATGCATTTTTGCTTGTATTTTGATGTTTTTCCCCAATAAAGTGCATTAAATTCATACCCTCCCCACCCCCTGGAAAACTTGACGAGCCCAACCTTAGTAAATTTCAACAGTTAATAGTTACTGCTAAAATTTCATTTAAAAAATGAACACAGCTATAAGTTGGATCAATGTCATTTAGCTACAGCGTGGAGCCGATAAGGAGAGCTGGGCTATCCCAAGTTTTTAAGCAATTAACTGAAAATTAGATTTTGAGGCAAAAATAAAATTGTGGGGACTTTCAGGGTCCCCACTTTCTTTGATTCTTGGTGGCCATGTTAAAGAGATAATCATCGATAAATGTTGATCGCGAAAAACAACATGAAAGCACAAATGAAATGATAATATCTTGAGTTCTTTTAATGTACACTTTAGACATTACAAAATTAAATATTCTTTCTCTTCTTGTTTTTTCATACTATATTTACTGTCTAAAAATTACTCCAATGCATTAATTGTACCGTTTTCTATGAGAACTTAAAAATAGTAATAAGATATCTGGTTTCCTATTGACTGCAATTAATCCCATAAAAGTATCTAAAATTTATCATCTTGTTTTTAAAAATATCCTGACTCGATTTCACTATAGCTGTAGTAAAGCTTGCTTTTAAATTTCTTTCTTATTTCAATTATTTTGTGGTAAAAAAACAGGAGGAAGGGATAGTTTGCAAAAGCCGCTCCAAAGAACTGAGTTGAATGGGACCTCCCAGAGCACTTTTAGTTGTATTCATGTAAGTGATCTTTAGGGAAATGGGGGTTTAGCGGTAAGTCTTGATCTTTTGTAATCACTTATCTTTCAAATATTTCACCTGTTTGAGCAACTTGTATCTGTAGACTCAGAATGGGCACTAAATTACCAGAAGATAAAGGGATCAACGAGCGAAGAATAATTTTCTGTGTTTGGTTATTTTGAGGTGTCACCAATACACCAAACGTCACCGCAGAATCTTTTTTATCTGATTCAAAAATGAAAGGAAGTTTTTTTTTTTCTCCCTTTCCTGTTCTAAAGTACGTCAGACGTCCACAGACGGCGAGTTTCTTCCGAAAAGCGCTCCTCTGGGATGCGGCTTCTCCTCTTTCATCTTTTCTCTTTCTTGCCCCTGCTCCTTTGGGATGCACTTTAGGGATTAACAGGGGGAGGGGGACAGGACCACAGAAGATAGATCTATCTTCTATGGTCCTGGGAGGGGGATTTTAATTGCTCTAACTCAAATGACAGAAAGTTTATTGACTGCTCTCTGTAACTGCAGAAATGGTATTCAGTTTTTATCCTTTATGATCCCGTACCATTTAAAAATTTTCCCACGATTTAGCAACTGATTTCGGCTCCCACCCCAAGAGATATATTTACTGCATTTTAGATGAATCGAGCAACAAGCAAGAATTCATTTCTTTGTCAGGAACCTTGAATGCATCAAAAGTGACCAGCAAGTACCTCTTTTCATTTAGAATATCATTCAAGACATTCTAAATTCTGTATTGTTACAAATCCTGTAAATAGTAATTATTGTAGTAACGTAACCTGTAAATAGTTTCCCGTAATGAATATACAACCCCTTAACATATGGCTCAAGTATACAACCCCCTATTCTTTTTTTTCTTATTTCATTCACTGATTTTATCAATGGAAGTGTAGTTGTAGAACGTCGTAGCATTTTCTGGAATATTTGAGAGATTTCTTTTCGGTGTATTTAAGCCGTTAGCGATGGATAAACAGTTAGTTTCGATTGAGAATTTGTGCTGTGTGTGGATTAGCTCTGTTTATAGCGAGGCATTTCGCTGTGTTGTTTTCGTATTTGGAAGTAAATACGTGTGTAAACGTTGAGTTTACGGTGTTGTGTGATAATTGCTTAATTGCTGATGAATAATTTTGCAGTTGTTGACGATCTTTCCTGTACATAGTGTAAATAAATTTCCTGTGCTTTTATCAAGAACTGTGTTTTCATATCAAGAAAGTGGAAGTCGCACCGAATCCGTTACAATTTGGCGCCCAACGTGGGGCTTCTTCTGGACTTTCTTGGAGTAAGTGTGACTTTGGACATTTTTTCATAAAGACTTTTTTTGAATTAGGACTTTATTTTTTATGGTGATTACTCGCGCAATGGATGAACAATTAAAACAACTTCTTGACGCAATCACCTCTGTGAAGAGTGATATGGCTGCTAATCAAGAACAATTAAAAAGTGACTTGACTGCAAGTTTTACAGCTAATCAAGAACAATTAAAAAGTGACTTGACTGCAAGTTTTACAGCTAATCAAGAACAATTAAAAAATGATATGGCAGCTAATCAAGAACAATTAAAAAATGATATGGCGGCTAATCAAAACCAATTGAAAAGTGATTTAACGGTGTTGAAAAATGACCTAGTTTCTAACCAAGAGGAAATTAAAAACGATCTTACTTCGGTAAAGACTGTGATGGAAAATAAATTTAATGAGATAGAGCATCGAGTTGATGCTATTGAACGAAAGTTTGAGGCAGTTGAAGGCCGATTCATCGCAGTGGAAAATAAAATCGAAGAGAAATTTGAAGAAAAATTAAGTTCCGTTGAAGGCCGATGCAATGCTGTAGAAAATAAACTGGAAGAAGAAGATAGAAAATTTCATCAACTTAAAGAAGACATCTTTAAAGACCTGGAAAGGAGATTGGCGACCGCGGAAAGCAGCTCTGTACAGTTTGGCGCTCCCACATCGGTTGCTCGACCGTCCATTAAACTTGCCACCTTTGATGGGAAAACTTCGTGGCAGGTTTACAAAACTCAGTTCATGATAGTGGCGGAAGCGAACGGATGGGACTCTGCTACCAAGGCCTGCCATCTTGCAGCATCCCTGAGAGGTGACGCAGCGGACATTCTCCAGACCCTTCCGGACAGCCTGCGCCTGGATTTCGCCGCCCTCACAGCTGCGTTGGAGCTTCGCTTCGGTGAGAAGTGCCAGAAAGATTTCAGCCGACTCCAGTTGAAGTCCCGTTTCCAGAAAACCGGGGAAACCCTGCAAGAGCTAGCGGCGGACATCGAGAGACTGTCTCATCTTGCTTTTTGCGACTGTCCTGCGGATGTTCGGGACAACCTGGCACTCAACTACTACATCGACGGGGTTCGAGATCCGGAAATCCAGAAAGCTCTACAAATGGCGGATGTCAAAGACCTGAGTTCTGCTGTTGTGTATGCGATGAAGTTGGAGGCCGCCCAGCAAGCAACCCGCAAAGATCGCCATTCAGTCTGCGGCGTGAAAACTGATGAGTCTGATCCGGTTTCGTCACGCTTTGCTGAACTGGAAAAGCAAATAAAAGAAATTGCAGGAATCCTCAAAAGGACTTCGGCTCCCAAGTACCAAAATGGACAATCACTTAAGTGCTGGAAATGTGGCGGCGAGGGTCACTTACGAAGAAACTGTGAAGCTCGCCAAGAAACCAGAGGGAAGAGCACCTCTCCCTCCCAGGTCCAGGAAAACTAAGCCATGGCAATCTCGCGGGGCGGAGGTCGCCAAATTGGAATGAGCCCCATCTTAAAGTTTTCCAGATTTCATCGACGAGTGGCGGCAGTAATGGACTGTTTGTTCACGCATACGTGAACGGGTTTCCCTGCGAACTGATTATTGACACTGGAGCCAATGTTACAATCATTAGAACAGATGTGGCTCGTCAATTTGGACTCAACATTCTATGGACGCCGCCCTGTGTTACCCTCCAAACTGTGACAGGTGACAAGATCGAGATTGAAGGTAAAGTAAACTTAGAAATTGTGTTTGGAAATGCCACTTACCATCATACGGCATTCGTTGCTGCTATCACAGACCCCTTCATTCTCGGATTGGACTTTTTAAAGAAGTATGACTTCAACCTCGACTTCAAGACTAACGAGCTGCACTCGACGAGAGAAGACATAGCAGTCTTTCCCGCAGAAAGTGATGTAAAATCCGCTCATCAAATAATTGCCCAAACAGATTTGTCAATTCCCTCAAGGTCAGAATCATTAATACCCGGCTCCATTGAAGAAAGCAATAGTTTTCGATTTGGACTCATTGAATCCCCCAACTTAAGCAATAACCCAAAAGGAGTGCTGGTGGCATCTACGCTTGTGGACCTTTCTAAAGATGTAATTCCTGTGAGAGTCGCCAACGTGAGTGAAAGGTCAAGGAATATCCGGAAAGGTGAAGTGTTAGCAACTTGTACTCCAGTAAACTGCATCATTAGAAGAATCAATTCCCCCGAGACTGTGTCTTCTGAGTCCTTGACATCGAAGTTAATTGGGAGTGCACCATTAACGAAAGATCAAAGAACTGCTGCGGAACAATTGGTGGACGACTTCAAGCATCTGTTTTCATCTACATCGGAGGATGTGGGCCGGACGAATTTAACGCAGCATAGGATCTACACTGGAGAACACCCCCCTATTAAACAGCATCCAAGACGACTACCGTTCACCAAGAAGGAAGAGGTTGAGACCCTCCTGAAAGAGATGAAGGAGAATGATGTAATCGAACCGTCATCCAGTCCTTGGGCCTCTCCCATCGTCTTGGTCCGAAAGAAAGATGGCTCCACCAGATTTTGTGTCGATTACCGACGACTGAATGAAATCACCAAGAAAGACAGTTACCCTCTTCCACGGATAGACGACACCTTAGACACTCTTTCCGGACACAAGTGGTTTTCGACCCTGGACTTGAAGAGCGGCTACTGGCAGGTTGAGATACACCCTGATGACCGAGAGAAGACAGCGTTTACAACTGGACAAGGCTTATGGCAGTTTAAAGTTATGCCCTTCGGCCTCTGCAATGCACCAGCTACGTTCGAGCGTCTTATGGAGACAGTGTTAAGAGGACTTTCCTACGAATCCTGTCTTGTCTACTTAGACGATATCATCATCGTGGGACGCAGTTTCGAAGAACATCTGGCAAACCTTAGGAAGGTGCTGCAAAAGCTTAAGGAAGCCAATTTGAAGTTAAGCCCGTCCAAATGTAATTTGTTCCGCCGGGAAGTGAACTACCTTGGTCACATCATCTCTTCTGAAGGTGTACAAACCGATCCAGAAAAGGTATCTGCGGTCAGGAGTTGGAGTCGTCCCGAAAACATCCATCAGCTGCGAAGTTTCCTGGGGCTCTGCACGTACTACAGGAAGTTTGTAAAGGGTTTTTCCAACATCGCACGACCTTTGCATAAGCTGACGGAGAGCAAGCAAAAGTTTGAATGGTCCAAAGAATGCGAAGATGCATTTCTACGACTGAAGGAGGCTTTAACATCAACGCCTATCCTCAGCCTGAAAAATCCTTTATCCTGGACACTGATGCGAGCAACGAGGGCATCGGAGCTGTTTTATCCCAAGAAATTGACGGAAATGAACATGTCATCGCTTACTGGAGCAAATGCTTATCAAAGTCGGAGCGAAATTACTGCGTCACCAGAAAGGAGTTACTGGCCATAGTGAAAGCTGTAGAACACTTCCATCATTACCTCTACGGCCGAAAATTTCTGCTTCGGACAGATCATGCCTCATTAACTTGGCTTTTGAACTTCAAAAATCCGGAAGGTCAGATAGCCAGATGGATACAGCGGCTCCAGGAATATGACATGGAGATCAAGCATCGAAAAGGGTTATCTCACGTTAATGCTGACGCTTTATCAAGGAGACCCTGTCCTGAGAACTGCCACTATTGTTCCCGAATCGAGAAACAGTATGGAACGACTAGCCCTACTGCCTATCAGGTGACAGTGACTTCAACATCATCAGAACCTGATCCATGGAGTGATGACCAAGTTCGAAAAGATCAACTTGAAGACCCCGACATAAAACCAATTTTAGAGTTCATGGAAAGTGACAGTCGACGCCCTAGCTGGCAGGACGTTTCCATCTTCAGTCCTGCAACAAAAAGATACTGGGCTTTATGGAACTCACTCCATTTACGGAACGGCGTGCTACACCGGAATTGGGAATCTGACGACGGCAAAACATCTAGGTGGCAGTTACTACTTCCCCGATCTAGGATTTCAGATGTTCTGAAAGAAATACATAGTAGTGCGACTGGAGGACATTTTGGTGTCTTGAAAACCCTCAATAAAGTTCGGGAGCGCTTCTTCTGGAGCAAGGCGAAGGATGACGTGGAGAAGTGGTGCCATTCTTGTGACGCCTGTGCTGCTCGTAAAGGACCGAAGAAGAGAAGCAGAGGGAAGCTACATCTGTACAACGTTGGAGCTCCTTTCGAACGAATTGGGATCGACATCCTGGGTCCTCTACCAAGAACTTCTGATGGGAACAAATACATTCTTGTTTCCATCGACTACTTCACCAAATGGCCAGAAGCATATCCCATTCCAGATCAAGAAGCTACCACCGTAGCAGAGACTCTAGTCCAACATTGGATCTCGAGATACGGAACACCTTTGCAGATTCATTCCGATCAAGGGAGGAATTTCATCTCTGCTGTGTTTAAGGGCCTATGTCAAATTTTCGGAATTGAGAAAACTAGGACAACACCACTACACCCACAATCGGACGGCATGGTGGAGAGATTTAACCGCACAATCCTGAATAATCTCTCGCTTATGGTATCCAGAAATCAACAGGATTGGGACAAGAAGCTACCTTTGTTCCTGCTGGCCTACCGCAGTGCTGTCCACGAAACTACCGGATATGCCCCATCTCAGATGCTCTTCGGACGAGAGCTTCGGCTACCTTGTGATCTCGTCTTCGGTCGTCCTCCGGATGCGCCTTCATCGCCTGAGGAGTACATCCAGGATCTCCAGGCCCGGTTGGAAGACGTTCATAACTTCGCACGAGAGCGAATCAGCATCGCGGCGGAGAAGATGAAGACCCGATACGACACAAGGTCTACTGGACATGAATTCAACGAAGGCGACAAGGTTTGGTTACGGAATCCCATCCGACGGAAAGGTCTTTCACCCAAATTGCAGTCGCATTGGGATGGACCCTACAAAGTCGTTAACCGACTGAATGACGTCGTAGTGAGGATCCAAAAATCACCTAATGCAAAACCTAGGGTTGTACATTATGATCGGTTAGCCCCATACTATGGCCATAGTTCATGAGTATTACGTAAACAACCATGGTTGATAACATAAAGGTTGTAGATAATTTTTGCTTTTAATGTTTAGTAATATTTCTTGTTATTATTGTGTTTTCTGTATCTGTTAGTTATTATTTAATGTGTGTAATTGTGAACTTCTGATAGAAGTTTGGCACCCTTTCTGGGGATTGTACTGCCCGGGACGTGCAGTCCTTAGGAAGTAGGCAATGTTACAAATCCTGTAAATAGTAATTATTGTAGTAACGTAACCTGTAAATAGTTTCCCGTAATGAATATACAACCCCTTAACATATGGCTCAAGTATACAACCCCCTATTCTTTTTTTTCTTATTTCATTCACTGATTTTATCAATGGAAGTGTAGTTGTAGAACGTCGTAGCATTTTCTGGAATATTTGAGAGATTTCTTTTCGGTGTATTTAAGCCGTTAGCGATGGATAAACAGTTAGTTTCGATTGAGAATTTGTGCTGTGTGTGGATTAGCTCTGTTTATAGCGAGGCATTTCGCTGTGTTGTTTTCGTATTTGGAAGTAAATACGTGTGTAAACGTTGAGTTACGGTTGTGTGATAATTGCTTAATTGCTGATGAATAATTTTGCAGTTGTTGACGATCTTTCCTGTACATAGTGTAAATAAATTTCCTGTGCTTTTATCAAGAACTGTGTTTTCATTTCAAGAAAGTGGAAGTCGCACCGAATCCGTTACAGTATCATGTTGTGTAAATAAAAGAACTGATAATTTTAAAAGAGATCGAAACGATGCTCGTACAATGTGCAGTGACTGTGATGAAGGTTTGTGTATTGTATTTTTCAAAGATTCGTCCCAGAACAACTCTCTGTAAAATTGTGAGTGTTGTTGTAGTATTTTGTTCATCAATTTGTTGCAAATTTTCCTAACATGAAACTGTACATGTATGCACGTAATAACTTATGAAGATATTATTACAGACTATGTTCCATTATATTTTGTAAAAGTAATGAATACTACCATGTAACATTCAAAACAATTAACAAATTAGTAGAAAAGTAAATTTAAATTAAAAAAAAAACAGCAAATAAATAAGTAAGAAAACAAATATAAAGTAATTGATACCAAGTTAACCATAAGTTTGGTATAAAGCTTACTCAAGATGCAAATTTACATTCAAAAATTTTTTTCCCCAAAGTTTTTTTCCCCCAGGTTTTCCCCAAGAAAAAAATTTCCCCCCAAAGAATTCCCCTCAAAACCCATTTCCCCAAAATTTCCCCAGAGAGCACCAGATTTCCCCAAAATGGGGAAAATTCTCCCAATCTGGCAACGCTGGTACACAAACCCTTTTCCACGATGCGAAATTTCGACTTCCGCGGGGGAGGGAATGGGTAATGCGTCCCTCGCGTAAATAGAGACTTGACCTTGATCTATACCTCTATGTTTTCAAATATCTCACCCAGTCCTAAATAACACATTTTTTAAAGTGTAGGAAAAAGACTAAAAATACGGATTTTCTTTTTTTTTTAGATGTATTACTTCTGATTCTCTTACATTGGTGCTACATGCAGCCTTTTTTTTTTTTTTTTGAATTAATAAGACATTGTTTTATTCAATACTAGTGGCACCCGCACGGCTTCGCCCGTAATAGAAAAATTAAAGGTCTTTTGATTCCCTTGTATATTTACAAATAATGTATGGTGAATTTTCTCGTCAATTGGCTTGTACCGACGTTACGGTACCACGCTATGATAATTTCGTATCTCGCCAATTGGCTTGTGCCCATGTTACTGTTCCACGTTATGATGATTTCGTAATTTATGATGGTTTTTTTCTTAAAATTGGAATAAAAGAAGAACCACATCGAATTTTCGAAAAATCGCTTCGAGGTGCACACCCCCATGCTACATACTAACTTTGTGCCAAATTTCATGAAAATCGGCTGAACGGTTTAGGCGCTATGCGCGTCACAGACATCCTACAGATATCCTACAGACATCCAGACATCCTCCGGACAGAGAGACTTTCTGCTTTATTATTAGTAAAGAAGGGTAAAAGGAAGTAGTGTGTCTGTATGCGGTGTTAATTTTGTGGTACTCTCTTGATTTCTTGTCATGTTTCTTCACTTAGTTTTTTATTCCCATTAATTGTTTTCCTTTCTTTTTAGCAACCAATTGGAATAGCATGACATCAGATTTTTATGGTGTTCGATTTCAATGATTGGGAGAATTTTTGTTACAGTTTTTGAACTGCAGCCATTTCCTTTTTGCCCAAGATTTTCCATTTCTTTCTTCGGTTTCAAAACTGTGGCGTTAGTATGAGCATAGCAATAAATGAAAATGTTTCAAATTGTCTAGTGTTCAACTACCTAACATTTGAGAGTAATACTAACTCATCAACTCGCGCCACTTAAAGACTACCTGTTATTTCCTGTATTTTGGAAGCAGTTCTTTCTCGAAAGTTTTCACTGAAAGATATGCGTGGAGCTTGAAAAAACACTGCTTTAGAATGGTACTCAGAGTTCAAGGACATTTTCTAGTGCAAGATTTCTCCAGTAGTGTCTAAGCTTACTAAACAAATGAGACTGTTGTACGTGGTTATGAAAAGCATTTTCTGCAGCTTCTCAGAAACTCATTGAGTAGTTGCGTTCTAGAAAGTCAACCTTTGTTTTCAATTTTAGGGAGAAGTAGTCAGACATGTCCCTAAAAAGTTATTTTAGTGCAGGTTATGGTGAAACTTACACTATGAACATCCATGATGTTGAAAATCCGTATAATTGTAAAATTTGTTCGGAGTCATTTTCTTATGCTTCGGACGTAAAAGAGCATCTGAAAAGCCATATTGGTGAAAAATCATATTTACGTGAAATTTGTTTTAAGAAATTTTTTACGGCTGGACACCTGAAGGTACACAAGAGAATAAATTTTTCGGAAGTATATCAACCAGAAGTTTAATTGAGTGGCTGTTTTCTCAAAAGCTAATCTTTATTTTTCAATTTTAATTGGAAGTCGTCAGACATTATGTTCGTAAACTTTCGTGCAGATTATGGTCGAACTTACACTATAAACATCCATGATGTTGAAAAACCGTATACTTGTAAATTGTGTTCAGAGTCATTTTCTTATGCTTCAGATATACGAGAGCATCTGGAAAGCCATATCGATGAAAAACCTCATACGTGTGACATTTGTTTTGAGAAATTTCCTAAGGCTTTAGACCTGAAGCAACACAGGAAAATGCATCCCGTAGAAAAGACGTATTCTCGTAAAGTTTGTTCAGCGGCATTTCCTTTTGCTCCCAATATGAGAAAACATCCGATTAGCCATTTTGGTGGAAAGACGTATTGGTGTAAAATTTGTTTAAAGAAATTTTCTAGGCCTGCAGAGCTGGTTAGGCACATGAGAGTGCATACCGGAGAGAAACCATATTCTTGTACAGTTTGTACCAAGGCATTTGCTCAGCGAGAGTCTTTCCAGAGACATTTGAGAGTCCACGCTGGCGAGAAGCCATTTCCTTGCGGGTTTTGTCCAAAGGCGTTTACTTGCTCCGCGGATAGGAGCAGGCATGTGAGAACTCACACCGGAGAAAAGCCATATGCGTGCAAAACTTGTTTTAAGAAATTTTCTCAAGCTGGAAACCTAAAAACTCACATGATGAGGCACGCTGAAGAAAAGCCTTATGTTTGTCAGTATTGTTCTAAGACTTTTTCTCTAGAAAAAGATCTCCAAACACATTCCAGTATCCATACTGGTGACAAGCCGTTGACCTGTAAGTTTTGTTTCAAAGGATTTTCTTTAGCTTCACACCTGACAGTGCATATGAAAACGCATACAGGTGAAAAACCATATGAATGTGGATATTGTTTCAAGAAGTTTTCTTCAGCTTGGAACCTGAAACAACACAAGATGGTACATGATGGCACGAAGCCATTTACATGCGAATTTTGTTCAAAGACATTTTCTGATTCTTCAGGCAAGAGAAAGCATCGGAGAATACATACTGGAGAAAGACCATACTCGTGCGAAGTTTGTTTTAAGGCATTTACCGATTTATCAACTAAAAAGAGACACCTTGTGACTCATACTGGAGAAAAACCGTACTCTTGCAAGTTTTGTTCAAAAACTTTTTCTCATACTGCAAATTTAAGAGTCCATCTTCGAAGCCACACTGGTGAAAAGCCATATTCGTGTGAAATTTGTTTCAACAAATTTTCTGAGGCTGGAACGATGAAGCGTCACATGAGAGTGCATTCTAACGAAAAACCGTTTTCTTGTGAAATCTGTTCAAAGGCTTTTTCTTGTGATTCAAATCTGGAAGGACACATGAGAAGAATCCATGTTACCGAAAAGCCATATTCGTGTGAAGTTTGTGCAAAGGAATTTGCTGAGGCTGGATCCTTGAAACGTCACATGAGAGTACATGCTGGGGAAAAACCATTTAGTTGTGAAGTTTGTGCTAAAATATTTTCCAGAGCTTCAAGTCTGGAAGCTCACAGGAGAAGAATCCATCTAACGGAAAAGTCATATTCTTGTTGAAGTGCAGGGTGTGATGATTTCTAGTGATTTAAATTATTTTAAAACATTAGTATTATTATTTATTTTTATTTTATTTGTTAATTTATTTTTTTGGTAAACTGCTAAGTGAATACTAACCTTGACACCAAGATAGAAGTGGACTAGCAGTTGCAAGGATAGTAGTAATGCAAAGGTTAATTGAACTTTTTTTAAAAATTTTCATGTTATCAGCCTAATGAACCTATAGCCACTAAATAGCTGTTCTGTTTCTGGCATTGTTATGTGGTGGACTAAGTTTTGTTAACTTTGTGGTGGACAACGATTTTTGTTAACTTTTATTTCCATTCTGAATGAATGTCAATAAAATTTTGCTTTTTAATTTGTTTTGCTTTTTTATTTCGGACAAATCAAAATGTGAAAATTATTACTAAGGGGTTTTTTTTTAATGGGGATGCGGTGGAGGCACTGCTGTTTGCAGACCTAGTGCGATCACCTGGCATAGCATCCACTCTTTCACATAGTACCACTATTGGTGGGATGTCATTGCCACGAGAATCTTGACGTCCAATTTCCCCACCAGAATTACAGGATGGCGATATATCAGTGAAAACTTAGGGAACTATCAGGGAATTTCGAAAATATAACAAAAATTCAGGGAAAATTGATTTGAAGACAAAATGCAGAGTTTTTCTGTCTTCTAAAAGTCTGCAGAAACCTCTTACATTATCTCCCCCCCCCCCCTCCACGGAATTTTTGTAGATTATTTTTAGCTGTGTTACTCTTGAAAATGATTTTACGCAAGTCCTGTTAATCTATTGTCCACAAATTCAGTTAGCTTTCTCTGAGTAGTAATTTTCAGTATAATTATGAATAAAAATTATGGAGAACATTTTTTGGTCTATTTTTTAAAGATTTTCACTATTAAATTCATCTACGAAATAAATACTGAAAAAGTCATAAATTTGAAGAATTTTTATTATTGTTTTTGAGATTTTATCTCTTAGTGAAAAGGAGACTTATTAATTAATGTAGCACCCCTATTTACTTTTAAACATTAAATATTTCTTTAATTTAAGAATGCTGATAAATTCTAGAAAATTCATTCGCTCATTAAGCACACAGAACTATGAAATATTACGACTTTTTCAAAAGTCCCGTATTTCCTTTTCCAGCGATGTATCGGATGAATCGAAATCTAAATGTCGGATGAATCGAATTGGGCAATGAGGGATGTCACTTTACCACTTTACCTGATATGATTTTAAAACTAACAAACTTAAGATATGTACCGACATTATTATTAAGAAAAAATAGTTCTGGTTCATAAAATAGGTTTCTTTGTTCTTTGACATATATATATATATATATATATATATATATATATATATATATATATATATATGTGTGTGTGTGTGTGTGTGTGTGTGTGTGTGTGTGTGTGTGTGTGTAGGAGAAAAGGGGGTACATGTGAACATGGTATGTTTTACTAGTATAACGTCAAGCAAAAAATCCTTAAAAATTATCAAGTTATGGCAGTACCAAGCCCTACTTCTTAACCAAACTTTCAGAACAAGGAGCCAGTTTATGTTCCTGTGGTAAACTTTTTACTTTCTTCTATATCTAATATATAGAAGAAAGTATTGGATTCGTGCAAATTTTCGAATTTTGACGGATTCGAACGTTTTGAGGTGTGCTGAGTCCATTTCGACTATTTTTGGAAAATGTCTGTCTGTCTGTGTGTGTGTATGTATGTGTGTGTGTATGTATGTGTGTATGTGTGTGTGTATGTATGTGTGTGTGTCACGTCTGTGTGTGACCAGTTTTTTGTGGCCGCTCTACAGCAAAAACTACCGCACGAAATCGAACGAAATTTGGTACACATATGTGCCCCTATGTGAACTTGTGCCCATTGGTTTTTGGCGCGAATTCCTCCAAGGGGGGTGGAGCAATGGGACGTTTTTTGAGTTACGCGTGCTTGCTATTCCTCAGGAAGTAACTGGCGGAATCAAACAAAATTTGGACCATATGTTGCCATTAACAGGAACAGGTGCTGATTCAATTTTGGTGGCAATAACTCAAACGGGGGTTGAGCTATAGAACGTTTTTTGTCGTCAATTGTGACTGCTGTATCTCAAGAAATAATGAACGGAATGAAAGAAAAATTTATCGGCAAGTAGACCTTAGTGGGTATAAGAGCTGATTTTATTTTGGTGTCAAAAACTGAAAAGGGGGTGGCGCAATCGAATGTTCTTTTTTTTTCATTGTGAGTGCCATTTCTCAAGAAGTAATGCTACGTTCTGGATGAAATTTGGAATAAATGTGAATCTATTTGTAAATAGGCGTTGTTTCAATTTTGGCGCCAATCGCTCCATGGGGGTCTGATTTTTTTTTTTTTTTTTTGTGTTAATAAAAATAGCTTTATAAATGCAACAATAAGAAAGATAAATTACAATATTCTCGTCTGCTTATTTCACGTGATTTTAATTTTCGGGAGATAATCGGAAATGTTATCGCAATGATTTAAAATTAATAACTGTTGCCATTTTATGTTTGTTAACAAATAAAACATCTAATTAATTCAAGCAAGGCTTTTAAAATAACTTTCAAGTCGTTCTTTGCTTTGCTTTTGAGGGAATTCAGGAATTCGGACGGTCGTCAAGTTTTTTTTTTTTTTTTTTTTTGCTGGGAATATTGCATTCTTTTCAAGCATAGGGATTGATCAGAATTCACAAGAAAGATATAGAAGAAAGTTTCGTGATTTCCACAACATACTAGTTTGTTTTGACAGATGCTGATGTACTTTTATCACTGTCTTCGTGTAAATTAACTGACTAATAAGCTAATTTTATTTATTGCAAACCATTATATGAACATTCACGTAAATTTATGCCAATGTTTAAATTTTGTAATTAAATTAAAAATTCTTTATTTTTGATAATTAGTTCTAAGCCCCAAAGCAGAATACTACTAAATTTGCGACGTACGTCGCGGAACAGATGCCTGAGCTGCAGAACAATTATGTTCAAATGTGAGAGGAAAACTCGGACAAATTTTCTGCAAAAATTCTACGGATTTCTGCAGAAACTGTAGATTTTCTGCAAATATCTTCCATTTCAAGATAGAATTTTGCACGAATTCTGTAGATTTCTTTAAATTAGGAGAAAATCTAAAATTCTCAGAAATTACGATAGTTCGGCGGAAAGCTCGCAAAAAACGTTGAACGCGATTAGTCATCTGCCGCAACTTTAGATTTATTTTGAAATTAAATATGTCTGCAGAATTGTGGAAAATTCTTAAGTTGGAAGATAGTTGGTGAAAATCGGCAGTTTCTGCAGAAATTTCATATTCTAAATATGAAAAGATTCTGATTTTTCTAGCGTTTTTGGTTCTCCTTTCCGATTTTTTTCCCAATCGATCTTCATCCATTGCAACTTCCTCCTCAAACGTACATCTTGGAAGCATGCCAACATTGAAACACGTGCATCGCCGAAAATTGCGTGTCTTGTTTGTTGAGATTTCAATACTTTTGCTTCTTAAAAATAATTTTAACTATTTTGAAAATTTTGAAGTGTTTTATTATTTGCTACTCTAACTCGACTCATTTTATTTATTATTTTCGTAATTTATTTATTTATTAACATTGTTTCAATCAAAAAAAAAAAAACGTAGTTTGAAACCTAAGTTCGGATTTTTTAAAAATTTTTATGTCTTTGCTCTTCCTATACATTTTAGAAAGCATATAAAATATTAACAAGTTTTAAAAACTAGGAAAAAAAACTTCCTGTACGAAAAGATGTTTATTTAGCGCTCCCGATTTGTGGAAAAGGTCGCATTGGCTGCTTGTGTATACAATACTTGAAGTACTTGCAGAACAATTTTGGTCAAGTGATTTTGCGTTGCCGAACATCGCCAAGTATTCTGCTTTGGGGGTTCTAAGTTAGATGACGGAGCACTTGTGAACACAACATATAGGGGCACATGTGAACAGTTTCCATATCCTCTCCGCAATATTAATACTACTGTAGGCTCTTTATAAGTGTTATTAAAAGAGATGTAGAGATTTATAATTATTATTTTGCTGCAATCAGTTTGAAAATTTATTGTTCATTATTATTGCATAATTATTAAATACTTATTTATTATTTTTTATGTTTTTAATTCTTCAATTACTAAATAGTTGGTCAAAAATTTAGTGATATATAATATTTGCAAGGAAAATAAAGACAAAATATTTTTCTTTAACTAAAAATTGAAGTATAGAATAATTTTAAAATTTATCATCGTATTCTGTATGAAGCTTAAACGCACTATATAACATGAATAAACTTTACATAATAAAATATTCCTTGCATTGCTTAGTCTTATGCAATTTTTTTCTTGCTCCAGTGATTAGAACATGCTATGAAACTTTAAAATTTGTCAGTGAGCAGAGTTATATAATTCGGAAAAAATATTTTCTTAATGACTGCTAGCAAAGTGACACAGTGTAGGTTACAACCCGAATGATGTATCCAAACACTTGAATGTAATTGGTATATAGGTATATGCTTCATTATAACGAGTTTTTCGTTGAAATATGATGCTCGTCTCACATTTTTCAATCGTGTTCACATGTTTCCCCTATAGGGCACATGTGACGGCACGGTGATTGAAGACATTTTTTAAAAATTCCATATTTTTTTAAAAAATCTAAAAATTCCGTGGCACAAAGAAAAGACGATTCAATCATAGGGACCCTTTTTCTGTGGGAAATTGCTAATATTTTCTGAGAAATTAAGAAATGAAAAAAAATGTTTACATGTGCCCTCTTTCCCCTATATATATATATATATATATATATATATATATTGACGATACGAGTAATAAATATTTACTCTATGAGCATGCAAGCATGTAGGGTGGTGTCTATATCCAATTTTAATTTGGTGCCCCTTTATTGATTTTTTGACATGTTTCATGACTTAGTTTTTTATTCAAACTAATTCTTTTCATTTCTTTTTAGCGACCAATCGGAATAGTATGACATCTGATTTTTATGGTTTAGGATTTCAGTGGTCTGGAGAATTTCATTTAACTTATGGACAGCGGCCATTTCTTTTCCGCCCAAGATCTCTATTAATTTCTTCGATTTCGGAACAGTACGTTGATAGTGTGATCAAAGCTGTAAATGAAAATGTTTGAAGTTGTATGATCTTCAAAGATTTGAGACGAATCTTAACTCGTCAACTTTTGGCACTCGAAGACTACGAGTTGTATATTTTAGGAGAAGACTTCTCTCAAGAGTATTCATTGAGAGACACGCATGAGGCATGCGAGAACTATGATTGGTATTCAGAGTTTAAGGGTATTTTCTGACGCATGATTTTACTTCGAAAGTGTCTAAGAATATAAATTATGCAGTTGTACATAGTTATCAAAAGCATTTTCGGAAGTATCTCAACCAGAAGTTTAATTGAGTGTCTGTTTTCTCAAAAGCTAATCTTTATTTTTCAATTTTAATTGGAAGTCGTCAGACATTATGTTCGCAAACTTTCGTGCAGATTATGGTCGAACTTACACTATAAACATCCATGATGTTGAAAAACCGTATACTTGTAAGTTATGTTCAGAGTCATTTTCTTATGCTTCAGATATACGAGAGCACCTGGAAAGCCATATCGATGAAAAACCGCATACGTGTGACATTTGTTTTGAGAAATTTTCCAAGGCTTTAGACCTGAAGCAACACAGGAAAATGCATCCCGTAGAAAAGACGTATTCTTGTACAGTTTGTTCAGAGGTTTTTTCTAGTGCTTCAGATATGAGAGAGCATCTGAAAAACCATTTTGGTGGAAAGACATATTGGTGTAAAGTTTGTTTGAAGAAATTTTCTAGGCCTGGATTCCTGAAACAGCACATGAGAGTGCATACCGGAGAAAAACCGTATTCTTGTACACTTTGTACCAAGGCATTTTCTCAGCGAGAGTCTTTCCAGAGACATTTGAGAGTCCACGCTGGCGAGAAGCCATTTCTTTGCGGATTTTGTTCAAAGGCATTTACTTGCTCTTCAGATAGGAGGAAGCATGTGAGAACTCACACCGGAGAAAAGCCGTATTCGTGCAAAACTTGTTTTAAGAAATTTTCTGCCGCCGGAAATCTAAAAGCTCATATCAGGACACACACCGGTGAAAAGCCATATGCTTGCGAAACTTGTTTCAGGAAATTTTTTGTTCTTGGAAACTTAAAAAAGCATAGGTTGACGCACACTGAAGAAAAGTCTCATGTTGGTCAGTTTTCTTCAGAGTCTTTTTCTCCAGTAAACGATCTCCAAACACATTCCAGTACTGGCGATAAGCCGTTGAGCTGTAAGTTTTGTTTTAAAGGATTTCTTAATGCTTCTAGCCTGTCATCACATATGCGAACCCACACTGGCGAAAAACCGCATGCATGTGAACTTTGTTTTAAGAAATTTTCTCAAGCAGGGAGCCTGAAAAAGCACATGATGGTACATAGTGGTACGAAGCCAGTTTCGTGTGAATTCTGTTCGAAGGCGTTCTATGATGCGGCAGATAAGAGAAAACACGTGAGAATTCATACTGGAGAAAGGCCATACGCGTGCGAAGTTTGTTCTAAGGCGTTTACCGATTTAACAACCATGAAGAGACACCGTATGACTCATACTGGAGAAAAACCGTACTCTTGCAAGTTTTGTTCAAAAACATTTGGTTATTTTTCGTCTCTGAGAGTGCATCTGCGGAGCCATACCGGCGAAAAGCCATACTTGTGTCACATTTGTTCTAGGAAATTTGCTGAGGCTGGAACCCTGAAACGTCACATGAGAGTGCATTCTAACGAAAAACCGTTTTGCTGTGAAATTTGTAGTAAGGCTTTTTCCACTGACTCAAATCTGGAAGCTCACATGAGAAGAATCCATGCTACGGAAAAGCCATATCCGTGCGAAATCTGTTCAAAGGAGTTTGCTGAGGCTGGAACATTGAAACGTCACATGAGAGTGCATTCCGGGGAAAAACGGCTTGCTTGTGAAATTTGCGAAAAGACTTTCTCCAGGGCTTCAACTCTGGAAGCACACATGAGTAGGATCCATGTTACAGATAAGCCAGAGTGTGGTTGAAATGTATGTTGTACGGTTTGGTGATTTAAGTCACGATTTTTTAAAAATATAAAATTTGTACGTGTCTAAAATTTGAAATGTTTACTTTTTTTACCGTATTACCCCGCATTAGCAGGCTCGCCGCCAAATTCGGAGGTCACAGGTCACCAGATTTTCATTAACATTTGGCTGGTCCTTTCTGGCACACCGGAAAAATCGAGGTTAGGGAGTAAAAAATAATATTGTAAGAATATCTGGTCAGATTAGAAATTAATATAAGTTCTACACAAATCTTATTAGTATTAATAAACAATTTAATTTTGTAAAAATATTTACTAACAATGTCATTTGTTATTTTAACAAGAAAAATATTGTTTAATAACGATTAATTTTATGAACAAACAACGATAAAATGAAAAGTTTTAAAAAAACCCCGACTGAGTCGCAACTGTAGAATCAAGAGAGAAAATTGAAAATCCTTTTAAAAGCCTTATATTATTAAAAATCAATTACAATTATTTTATTTGTTAACAAATAGAAACTGGTAACAGATAAAAATTTTAAATCATTGCTTTTAATTTCCTTGTCGGTCAAAAATGAATTCGGTGATCAATCGAGTGAATAAAGACTCAGCCGTTATTAAAATCTGCTTTAAAAAAACGTTATAATTGGCATTCTTTGAAACAAGTTCCAAACACATTCTACCTGACGCAGAAAAAAAAATTCTTTATTTTAGTAGTAATTTTTTTAAATTTTTGACTGTTTTCACTGCAAAAATCCTTTTAGAGATTTTTAATTAATATCTTCGTTAATTAATGTCATCCAAAGATGCAACCTAGCTAAGAACACTCTTGATCAACTCTCCTTTCCAACAAATTTTTTTTTCAAAATCGGTCCTTCCGTTTAGGTGTTAGAGTGGCACAGACAGACACGCCAAACTTATAACCCCCTTCATTTGTGTGTCGAAGGTTAAAAATGAAACTAAAAAAATATTTAAGCAGTAGGTTACCGTCCCTAAACCAATGCTAAAGAATTTACCATAGCTATTCAATAAGTAAAATTTAAACTTGCATCTCTAAAAGGAACTTAAAATAATTTATTTATGAACAAATCGCAGCAACAATGGTTGCTTCTGAATTGATTACTTTAGTGGCATTCCGTTAATAATGACCTACCATAAATAACAAGCACATATTTATGCTATCTTTATCTTTATATATATATATACTAATAATAAAGCTCAATGTCTGGATGTCTAGATGTCCGGATGTCTGTGACGCGCATAGCGCCTAGACCGTTCGGCCGATTTTCATGAAATTTGGCACAAAGTTAGTTTGTAGCATGGGGGTGTGCACCTCGAAGCGATTTTTCGAAAATTCCATGTGGTTCTTTTTCTGTTCCAATTTTAAGAAAAAAACTATGATAAATTACGAAATTATCATAACGTGGAACCGTAACATGGGCACAAGCCAATTGGCGAGATACGAAATTATCATAACGTAGAACTGTAACGTGGGTACAAGCCAATTGGCGAGAAAATTCACCATACATTATTTGTAAATATACAGGCTAACCAAGAGACCTTTTCATTTTTCTATTATGGGCAAAGCCGTGCGGGTGCCACTAGTACACAATATTTTTGGAAGAAGGTTACTATCGGGATTTATTTATTTTTTTCCATACAGTGGTGTGCTTTTTGATTGAACTGAATGAGGAAATTTGTTTTGTTGCAAAATACACCTTAAATTATACGGCATGCTAGTCAACCTTGCTTTTTCCCGACATGCCGGCTAATACGGTATGTAAAACTTATACAACGTTCAAGAAGTACTTAATGTACTAAGTTTTACCGTATTAAAATTAACTGAAATGAAGGATACATATAAGGACCAAAGGTTCTTCCTTGGGTTTTAGCGTTATGTAGATAATTTCAGAAAGTTTAACCCTTAATAACCTAGAGTTTCAATTTTGATACCTATCTTTTAAACTGAATGTTCACATTACTATTAGTTTTTTTTTATAGGTTGGCTGTGTGTATTTTACTGTTGTATAATATTCTTTCCAACGAAATTTTAAAAAAAAATCAAATGTCATTATTGTTTTATTTTATCTATGACATATTACTCGCGCGGCAAAGTGAACAAGTAAACACATTTTACTAAAAGTTTTATTGAATACAAAATATTGTGTATTGTAAATATTGTAAAATAAATATTGTGATTTTTTTAGCTATTTTTCCCTTCATCTAGACCCTCAAGCAAACACAGTAATATTAAAAATAAATCACTTTCGTAAATCAGGCTACTAAGGGTTAAAAATAATATTCAAAACTCATCAATTCACTCAGCACCCTTTGTTACTGGTACAGTAAAACCTGTAAAGTTGACCGCTATTTTCAGGCACATAATTAGATCTACATCATGCAATTCAACCTCTGTAAGTTGACCACCTGTTTAAGTTTACCACTAAAATAGGGCACCGCAAATGGTCAACTTACACAGGTTTCACTGTAGTGTTAATTTATACTGTCGAAAAACCATATGTGTGTGAGGGTTGCGCTGAGAAATTTCCCGGGTTTTCAACTGAAGACACATTTTTTGACTCGTACTGCGGAAAAACGATGTTCCTGCGAAGTTTGTGTTAAAAAAAAGAAAAAAAAATTACGGCTGGAAACTTGAAACGCCACATGTGAATCCATACTGATGACGAAAAACCATTTGCTTGCAAAGCTTGTAGAAAAGCATTCTCTCATTTTTCAAGTAAGAAAAGGCATGCGAGGATTCCTACTGGTGAAAAACCATATTCGTGCGAAGTTTGTTTTAAGGCATTTACCAATTTATCAACTAGTACCTGGACGACCGAGCCTCGCTCGGCTTTAAAAGATTTATTTTTTGTCAACTCGTGTTTTTCTAAGGTTCGATGCTTTTTCAAATATACTTGAATAGCATCACGTTAACGAAATATTAAGGTTCTCGATGCTTCCGAGAAACGACAGATATACATGTAAACACTTCATCAGCATTATAATCATTTCAGCTATAAGGAGCCTACTACTGAATATTGGCCTCCTCTCCCCCACAGTCAACCACCTAGGGAAATTTAAACTGAATCCAATATCAGCATCCATATTTATAGAAATACAACTGAATAATTATCACGAGCATCTTTGTTCTTAAGATTTGACAACTCCAACTGTTGCCATTCATAACTTCAATAATATGTTACACATACTGCAGAAAATTCATAATTTTGCAAACTTTGTTTTAAGACATTTTCTGGTGATTCAACTATATGCCACAACATCTGCGGAGCCATACTGGCGAAAAGCCATATTCGTGCGAAATTTGTTTTAAGAAATTTTCTGAGACTGGAAGCCTGAAACGCCATATGGAAAAATTCATACTGATGACGAAAAGCCGTTTTCTTGCGAAGTTTGTGCAAAAGCATTTTATAATTCTTCAGACAAGAGAAGGCATGTGAGAATTAATACCGGCGGAAAACCGTATTCGTGTAAAGTTTTTGTTAAGACATTTACCGATCTTTCAGATATATAAGGAGGCACTCTATAGCTCATACTGCTGAAAACCATATTCTTGCGAACTTTGTTTTAAGACATTTGCTAGGAATGCACCTATGCGACAACATCTACGAAGCCATATTGGTGAAAAGCCATATCCGTGCGACATTTGTTTTAAGAAATTTCCTAAGACTGGAAGCCTGAAACGCCATATAAGGGTGCATACTGGGGAAAAAACCATTTTCTTGCCAAGTTTGTGCAAGGGCCTTTTCCATGGCTTCAAGTCTAGAAAGAATCCATGCATTTTTTAATTCTTCAGACAAGTGAATGCATGTCTGAAAATTCATACAGGCGAAAAACCATATTCTTTTCGATTCTGATCAAAGGTTTCTTGCAAAGCTTCAAACCTGACAGCACACATCCGAGTCCATAGTGGTAAAAAACCTTCTTGTTCAAATGTTTGCAGAGGCATCTTTTCTGTAATTGTTACAGAAAATAAAGCTTGTTCTATGTATTTAGTAGGAAAAGAAACTCCTATTTTCCGTAATTCATTAAAAGTTGGCTTAAAAATATATTTCTTTATCAGAGGGAAGCGTAGTTGACATAATCATTATGCAATTGTAAAAAAATCCATTATTAATGGAGGGATTTGTTTACAATGAAGTTTACCCTGAAAATCTACAACAATTACCATTTTTGCTAGTTTACTTTCCCGTAAAAGTCAAAGAAAGCAAAAAAAAAAAAAAAAAAAGAATTTTTGAAATCTTGAATTTAAATTATGCGTTTCGCAATCACAAGTGTGTGTGTCGGACATGGATGCGACCGCTAAGGGTGTTTGTGGTCCGATAATTTCGAAAATTTTGGGGTGACAACATTCAAAAACTGAAAATTATTTTTAAAAAAACTTTTAGTTTTTTTTTCATTGATTTTTGTTTGCATATTTGAAGAGTGTTTCAGTTTCCGAAAATTTCAGTCTTCAGAAAATTTTACTTGAGTCCACTTGCACCTCTGCAGGAAGAGTTGATCCCGGTGTATTCTGCTGCTGGTGGAGAGACCAGAGGAGCAGCACCTGGAGACGGTGGTGCTCGGAAAGGACTCAGGGGCAAAAATAAAATGACGTGGACGTCATTCAAGTGAAAACAATAATCAATTCGTGATTGCTCAAAAAGCATGAGAAAAGTCTTACTGCGTCCCAAAAATGTCGCTAAAACAGAACTAGGGTTCAAAAAAATAAATTAAATAATAATAAAATAAATATTGAAAAATTAAAAATTGTAAAATAAGAGTTTTGAAATGAGGAAAATGTCTGTTTTCCTCCCCCCGACAACTTTTGAGTGAATGGACCGAACGTCTTTTTGAAATAACTTTTGTCGGAAGTCTTTTCATCCATAAACTCATATCGTTGGCATTGAAAGAGGCGTTCTTTGTCAAGCCGAAACATGTGCCCGCAGTAATCTGCAATTTGTGCAAGTAAACGTTGTAATTTCTTGTTTCACTTTTCAGGTATTTATTCAACTCTAACTATTTATTGCTCCAAAGATCTCGGTGAGGACAACTTATTCCCATATTTTACTTTTTGATTTGAACAATATTTCGTGCAATTTTAAACAGTTCAAAATTCCTTAACGTTAGTGCTAACGAGGAAAATTTAGACTCATATAGATATCGAATTTAAGGTGGATTTGTTCCAAACAAACTTTGTTGGGAAAAAAACTCTTCAGGAAGAACATAATAGTTATACATTTTTTTCAATTTAACGGTGTTTTTTGAACTATTAAAAATTTTTTAACATTAACGACAATGCGAAAAATGATTTTTTAGCACCGAAAAAAATGTACAGATTCTGATTTATATATCTCAATTTTCGGTTTCAAGAAATAGCAAAAAGTCATTAATAAAAATCGAAGCATCATATCTCGTATACTGAACATTACGCAATTCAGAGATAAATATGACTAAATCAAAATGAAAGGAGTTCAAAGCGGAAATGTTTTTCACGGGGTACCTTTCGGTGGGGAAAACGACCAACGCCCGAGTCTGACTCTTAGAATTTTAAAGTCCTCGACTCCGACTCCGCAGCCTTTCAGAAACGTCGACTCGGAGGAAAAGTGACCGAATCCGACTCCTTTATTTTTACTGCCATTCTGACTCCTGTACCACAAAATGGACCAGAATATCTAATCCAGCAGCCTTAGCAGAAATGTTGGCCCGGGGATGGGGGGGGGGGGGCGTGACCAACTATGACTCCTTGATTTTTAGGATCTTTCTCTCCGACTTCGATCCTGTACTCTAGGGACTAAGTACTCCAAAATGAGTTTGACGGTGACTCTGACTCCGCAGCCTTGGCAGAAATGGCCGACTCCGATTCTTTTGCACCAAAATCAGTTCGACTCCGAATCCGCAACCCTGGTTTTACTGTGAAATAATTGTCAATATTTTTTTTAATTTCTTTTTGGAGTTTCAATTAATTTATTTAATTTTTCACAGCGAGAAAATTAAAAAAAAAATGGTGTGCTTTATTTTTTAACAGAAGGAAAGAGATGTGCTGACGATTTTATTATTAAGGAAAATTATTCACTTAATAGAGCGTTTCATTATTTATTTTCTAAAGTGCATTTATTCAATTATTTACTTTAATTTTTGGCAACCTGGAAAAATAAAATCCGAGGTGCTTTATTTTTACTCAAAGGGAGCTACATTTTGTTTTGTAAAATGTTCTTATTTTGATATGTTTTTTATAATTATTAAATACTAGAAGTACCCGCACGGCGATGCCCTAGGTAAAAATTTAAAGGAAGTCCGATGATGAAAAAAAAAAATCCACGCCTCCCCCTCCCCCCGGTGTTAAATGATAATTTTTCTTGAACTAAAATGCGTACACACCTTTTAGCCACGTGCGGCGACTAGCTGCTTCGCCTTTTTGCGCCATTCGCCTTTCTGTTCTACTTCTGTTTAAATAAATTTGACAGCGGTATTAATCTATATCTATCTTTTTCGGCATTAATTTGAATAAAATTTTTTCTATACCTATTTCCAGTTGCGTTTTGTGTCATTCACTTTTTACGCAAATTTATTTTAACCTCCCCGCCCATTTTTTAACCTAAACAAAGATCATTCAAAAAAAAAAAAAAAAAAACTGTGTAGTATATTCATTTAATTAATTAGCGCAAAAAAAAAAATTCTCCTTGTTCCCCGCAGTGTGCAAAAAGTAGCGTTTGCAAAAAACAAAAAAAAAAAAAACACCCTCATTATTTTAGTTGAATTAAATGCGCACAAATATGTGACAAAAAATAAGCTCTAGAAGAAATGCAAACTTAAGGTTTTTCCAAAAATTCATAAAAAATGCTCTATCTGCAAAAATGGTTTTTTCATCATATTCAAAATTAAATATCCTACATTTTAGACAAAAAATAATTTTCTGCAGCAGTTGATTCGGGGTCTGAAGTGTAAAAAACGCTAAAAACTGCTAAAAATCATATAAAACATTAAATAACTTTTTTTAAAAATTAAAATATCAAAAATTTAAGCCCGAGGTGCACACTTCAGGGGTGTCCACCTAAGGGGGGGGGGGTCATGGCGCAGACTGAGGAGTTGAACTTTTTAGGGGGGGTTGATGGGTATTTTTCTTCTTTTAGGGGGACTTTTGCTTTTCACGATTTTTGCGTCTTCACGATATTTAGGGGGCTGCGCCCTTGCTCTTAGGGGATTGGGCACCCCTGCACACCTTCTGCAAAAATTGCACCAGTATACCAAATTTTATCTTTCTAGGCCTTACCATTTTCCCGAGAAGCACGCTACACACGCACACACATCTTATTTTATTTTATGTGTAGATTATTAAAAACGACTCGATCATTTTTTTCATGGAATATATATGAGCTACACTGTTTAAAAGATGCGGTTTATTTATTTGTTCGTTTATTTATTTCTTTACGTATCTAAACTTTTTCATCACATGAGAGGTTCATGTGGAATAAGAAAAGATTTCAGATATCAGTTTAGAGTTTTATTAGAAGTCAACTTTAAATTTTGACTTATTTTGCAGTCTCAACTAGTTAAGAAAACATTGATCAGATGCTGAAAGTCGATGTTGGTATTAGTGATGTGCCGGATCGTTATAAAAGTAGATGCACGGATACGGATCCGGATCATTAGTGTCAAGATCCGCGGATACGGATACGGATCTCAAAATGTTTTTTCCCCATTCAACCATACAAGTATAAAATTTATTACGGAAGGTATTCCCGTCACTATAATAACACTGTTTCTTCAAAAAATGTCATCTACGGCGGAAATATAATAAAGACTATGATTTACTCTTTGAAGAAATCTCCGATAAAATTGATGGAGAGTTGGAAGGAACGGGTCAGCGCAGCATTTAATCCTGAAATAAAATGTGAAAAACTATTTCTAGCTTGCTCGGTAGATGTAGGATACGGGAGCAAGAATGTAAAGCTGCTACTGGATAGGCTAGAAATATTTTTTCGCATTTTATTTCAGCATAAATGCAGCGCTGACCCATTCCACCCAAATTACTCCGACCGATGAAATAACAGAGCCGGGAAGACCTTTACAAACAGTAAATAGAGACTTTTGTCTCACTTTTTTTGAAGGATGCCGGGAAAAACCGAAATGAAGAAAAACAGTAACCCCATATCAATAAAGAAAAACTATTAAACTAAAAATTAAAAAAAAAAATGTCTCAGAGGGCCGTTGGCTTCTGAAATGATACCTTATAATTTAAATAGGGAATAAAACGTAATTTAAACGGAATTTAAGAGTCTTTTATTCAAATATTTAAAAAATTTTTGAATAGAAAAGATCCGTTTAAGATCCGTCAAAAAGGTAACGGATACGGATACAGATCTTTATTTTTCCTCGGATATCCGCGGATACGGATATGGATATCCGGAACATCACTAGTTGGTATAGGGGGAAATAAGCTCGTTTTTGTAACAATGATATCATCTGAAAAAAACTTTGATAATTATGTTTCAAACCTTGAATCTACGTGGAAAAATTACCAGAGTTCAAAAACTGAGTTTTTTGCTGCGAAAATGCATGAACGGCAGAGAATCGTATTTTCGTCTGAGTATCCTCAGTGACGGTTGATACCGCAAGTGACGTCATATGAAGGAAGTCCATTAACTGCTACCTGAAGGTAGTCTTTCCTCCGTACATATATGACCTCTTCCGCTCCCTTTTTTTGCTGCTTAACTGCCTGTCAACTGTCAAATAGAGAAACTTGATTTGTTTACTTCGTGGATGAGTTTTGTAAGTGTAATGAATTACGAATAGGTTGGATTAAAAAAACGAGCTTGAAATTTCTTCTTCAAGTGTTTTGAATTCAAAATCGGGAAGCTTTTGAATTTCTGCTGTGGAACAATATTTTTCTTGCCTGGTTGACAAATTACCAAAGAAGTTGTTCGCGTGTAGCTGTGTTTATGCACTCAAGTATTAACTTACTTCGTAGGTAAGTTTAATATTCTTTCGAAAAGAAATAATGCTGTAATTTTTATGTATTTTGCTTCAATGCAGTCACTGATAAAGGATTTTTTTCAATTTATCATTTTTATTGATAATACCAACACCTCCATACATTTTCAATCTGAATCATTTTTACTGTTATTTTTTCTTTAAAAGAGCTAGAAAAGTGATTTGAAATCTGAAGTGAATTGGCAAAATTTCAATCTTTGTTAATATCTCGGATTCAAAACAAGATCCGAATAAATTTTACTTTGCTCTTTCCAAATAGAGATTTGTTTATAGAATGCAAAAATATTTATTTTTCAGGTCTACGTTTATAACTTACGGAGTTATTAAGTCACAAGCTGGCAGCAATGAACTCTGAAAATTTAGGCTTAGCATAAGCATCCACTTCTAATTTCAATACAGGGGCAACAAACAGTTTTTAAACTTCCATACTTTGCATTCCCTCATAGATATGCATGGTTTACCTAAATAAAAATTTTCGTTGAAATCTGTGACATGTCAGCCACAGCTGATTCGCTCATTTCGCATGGAATGACCCAACAGCATGTCTGGATGCCAGTATATTTCATCACATTTCATATTCCATACTTTGCATTCCCTCATAGATATGCATGGTTTACCTAAATAAAAATTTTTGTTGAAATCTGTGACATGTCAGCCACAGCTGATTCTCTCATTTCGCATTGAATGACCCAACAGCGTGTCTGGATGCCAGTATATTTCATCATATTTCATATTCCATACTTTGCATTCCCTCATAGATATGCATGGTTTACCTGAATAAAAATTTTCGTTGAAATCTGTGACATGTCAGCCACAGCTGATTCACTCATTTCGCATGGAATGACCCAACAGCGTGTCTAGATGCCAGTATATTTCATCACATTTCATGTTTAGGATAAATAAATGAAAAATGAGCAGTGGTAATACCCTGTTTATAGTGCGGTGTGTCAGAACTTGTACAGTCAGTGAGGCTGAAAGGATGCAAGTACATTCACGAAGTCAATGTTTAGTAGTCAATAACAAAGCCGAAACTTAGCATCACGATTCCTTTACAAATATTTGCGCGTGTTGAGAGCGAGAAAATCGCTTTAGCTCTTCAGGGGCCAACATCGGTTTAAAATATTCAGTATAAAATCTTTTATTCCGCATTTATATTTTCTCTATCAAATTTGAAATTCATTAAGTATCATTATTTTGTTCATTATACTATTGACAATTCATCACTGTTTGATTCTGTCGAAGCGGCCACCTCCCCCCCCCCCCTCACCGCAAAATGCTGCTATGATTTTGGATTTTGAAAGCTTGGCAGCTCTGTGTTTAGTATAACCTCGATTTAACGATTGTGAAGGGACCGGAAGAAGTTATCGTTAAATAAAGGATATTGTTAAATCGAGAAGCATAGACATTCAATGCAGTCAAATCCAGACCAGTAAAATGTATCATTAAATGGAAGAAATCGTTAAATCGAAGTCACACTGTATGCAAATGCATGTACCAAACTTTTTACAGAGAAAGAAAAACAACTTGTTTAGCATTTCACAATTTAGTAAAAAAAGAGAACACATACACACTAAAAGGTGTCCGAAGATATAATGGCGAATAAAAAATTTGTGAAATCGAATACGCATACCCTCCATATTTTTTCCATTTCACCTCAGAAACATGAAAAAAAAAATTTATTGCAGTAAAATGACGGGAACCTGTGCCGACTTGAGGTCAAAGTTGGACCTGAAATCCTGTACAGCGACAGGAATTATTTATGCACAGGATTGAATTAATCAAGTACACTTTTGTGAAGTTATGATCTAAAAAGAAATACTTGGTCTGAAAAAAAAATAAATAAAACATTTGGGGTAAAAATAATTCTCAATTCAATCCCAGGGAAAGCATGATACTAGTATAGTGTTAATCGTAGGTATGGGTCGGGGGAGGGGGATGTACTTCGCCTTGTTTTAAAGAACATTTACCACATTTAAATAAGTTTACTAATTATTTTGTTTTATTTCATTTCATTTTATGTTTTTATATTTTGAAAACTAAAAAAAATGTAAAAAAAAAAAAAAAATTAAAGTAGTAGTGCTGGGGGGGGGGGGGGGAGGGTGGGCTTACCAATCTACAAGTTTATGCCAGTTTATTTCAAGCATAGTCACGTTTACTTTCTTCTCATTTGACCATCACCTGTAACAGAATCCCATATTTAACTAAATAAAATCTGAAAAATATCATTATTTCTAAAGTCAAATTTTATTCAAAAATTCATGAAAATATGATCACATTGAGATCCCAACTTGAAATTTGCACAAATAAAGATAAAATACAAAACATTTTTAGGGATTTAAAAAAAAAAAAATTATTATCTGTTTTCTGAAAAATTTTAATTTTAATTTTTTTTCAATGAAAATTTTTACAAAATTAGTCCTGTTACATATCATATTAAGCAGCAACTTACGTACTTTAAAATGATTTTTACCAAATCGTTCTATCTATATTTGGTGCTGAGTTATCGTTCACTTTATGTTCAAGCGTCCATGAAAAAAAGAGGGTTTTCCCGAAATTCAACGTCTCATAAATAAAAAAATATAAAAATTTGGACTTTTAACTACAGTGAAACCTGTGTAAGTTGACCACTCGCGGTGCAGAACTTTGGCGGTCAACTTAGACAGGTGGTCAACTTGTAAAGGGTGGTAATGATTTTTTTTTTTTTTTTTTTGTCATTTCTTGCACCATGTATTCATTTTTTGAGTAATTCACCCTTACTATTTCTGTTCAACTCACTTTCATTGTTTAACATCATTGAAAGTGAAACAATTATTAAAAATACTATCCAAATATTTTTTTTACTTTTTCCTTGTTTTTAACTATAATAGACACTGTAGTTTTAGAAATTCCATAAGTGGTAGCTAATTTTCTCTGGCTTTCTACATTTTAAATCAATTTTAATATTTCATACTTTTTATTAATCTCAAGTTCAACTAACTTTCTTTTTGAAGCCTTTTTATGTAAAACTTATAGCACAAAGAGCAACAAGCTCGACTCTCCCAGTTCATAAAGGCACAATTAAAATATCCTATCTCTTAATCCCTTGCACCAGAAATATGTAACTTTACTCATTAGCAGGCCCAGATCTGCGTATCCACAGTGCGAGGGGCCCGTGTCCTTAAACCGGCCCTAGAAATTGAAGAAAAAATAGAAAAAAAAATAGCACTAAGACTTATTTACTGTACAAATAGACACTGCTGGCCACTAGGGAGGGCCTCTACATATTTTGTAGTAGGGGGCCCAAAATGTATAGATACGGGCCTGCTCTTTGTAGCACAATTCCTATGTTGGCATAACATATTGCAACTGAAAGAAAAGACTTTGATATGAACTTTTCTACTGATACCTATTTTCATTGAACAGAGAACAACAAGCTATCTCAAAAAGAACAACAAATGAAAAACAAGTTTGGAGAATATAGAGCAGCATAAGCTTTATGCTGCAGTTTAGTTAGTAAAATGCTAGTCCATCATCAAAGCATTAAAAACATTCTTAGCTATCAAAAAGAAAATAATAATAATTATAATAAATAAATAAATAGATAATAAAATAAAATAATTTGCTGAAAAAAGTTTAAGAAAATAAACCAAGTGGTCAACTTACAAAGGGTTTTTTACAATACTCCAAACCAAATTTGGCGTACATTAGTGGTCAAGATAGACAGGTGGTCAAGATAGAGAGGTGGTCAACTTACAGAGGTTTTCCTTCATTATATGAGATAGGTCTAATTCCGTTCCTGACAAAAGCGGTCAACATAGACAGGTGGTCAACTTACAAGGGTGGTCAACTTTACAGGTTTTATTGTACCTTGAAGGGTACAATCGATGAGCCAAATTTCAAAGAAATCCAAAAATGTGAGTGAAAAAATTTCTCAAATTTTGAATCACTTGACATGGAATGACCCCATATGTGTTATTACACTATGGAAGCATTGTACTTATATCGATGCATTAAACATCATGAACTTACAATACTTTCATGTTTTGTGGACCACCCTAAACTTACTACTTCTAAAAAATGAGTAATGTTATAGATCTAGTATTCTTAATAAAGCTAAAATGTCTAATGTGATGCCTGAATATTAATTATACCTTCATCAATCTTTTTAGAAAAATAATTGCTTTTTGACTCTTTGTAAGTTATAGAACTTACAGCGTATTCCCATCTTTTTATGATTAAAACTTTTCCGCCCCCCCCCCCCCTCCCCATTTTTTGCTGGTCCTGAAAAATACACACGATTGAGTTTGACTGATGGAAAATATGAGTTCCAGCATACGCATTATGTTTACACAACAAAAGTCGCAGAAGATTTTGTCAGGTATCTCTCAAGAACTTTTAAAAATATCAATTTATAAATGTGCCTGACACTTTTGGCATAAGTTTTTTTTAATGTTTTCTTTTAAAAAATGAATGATCAGATTAAAAAAAAAAACACTCTTCTGTAAATTTTGAAAAAAAAAAATCCTCTTAAAATTTTATTTGAGGTGCGAAATCTTAACTTTTTTTTTTCCTCGGTGTGAACCCTAGGTTAAGTATGAGAAAAACTAGAGAAGGACTTTAGTTTGTCTGTAAACTGTTGATGGTTAGATTATAAACCTTTTTTAACCGACGAAAAAACGGAGGAGGTTCTCAATTCGACACGTATATATTTTTTTTTTTTTTAATGTATGACCACGCATAACTTTTTACAGAACAGTCTGATTTTGATAATTCTTTTTTTATTGGAAAGGGTATACCCCGAAGGTGGTCCCATAAAAATTTTGAAAAAAAAAATCCTACCCTAAGGGTGGGAAAAGGGGGTTGATTTGTTGTTCACTCACAGATTTTTGATGTATGACCACACATAACTTTTTACAAAATAGTCCGATTTTGATAATTCTTTTTTTATTGGAAAGGTAATACCCTGAAGTTGGTCTCTTATAAATTTGAAGAAAAAATTCCTACCCTAAGGGTGGGAAAAGGGGGAGATTTGTTGTTCACTCACAAATTTTTTTATATATGACCACACATAACTTTTACAGAATAGTCCGATTTAGAATATTCTTTTTTTTATTGGAAAGGGTATAGCCTGAAGTTGTTCCTATATAAATTTGAGGGAAAAAATCCTACCCTAAGGGTGGGGAAAGGGGGGCGATTAGTAGTTCACTCTAAAATTTTTTGATGCTGAATTGGGTATAAAGAAAAAAAAAAAACTCACGATGAATGAGATGCAGACTTGTATGTCTCTCGTGTGTACTGTCTTGAGCAGGTAAACGACAGTATCTGCAGAAATGAGTTTTCGAGATATTTGAAGAATTGTGAGCTGGATTCAGTACTATCAACTGGGAAATGTTGGAATTATATTTCTTTTAGCGGAAACCAAATAAGTTAGTTTGTACAACAAAGCTAACGTACAAACAATGATGACAAAATGCAAAAAAAAAAAAAAAAGATAAAATTGCAGTTATAGCCCTTTATCTGCACACGGCAGTGTAGACCTCTCAATCTCTAGTACTTGTGATTAGGGTTAGTTTTCAGTGCCAGTCGTCAAACATTTTTTATATTCAGGATTTGTATGAAAAAACAGGGCGAAGTTTAGTGATGGTGACATACTATTTTTAACCGACGAAAAAACGGAGGAGGTTCTCAAGTCGACACGTATATATTTTTTTTTAATGTATGACCACGCATAACTTTTTACAGAATAGTCCGATTTTGGATATTCTTTTTTTATTAGAAAGGGTATAGCCTGAAGTAATTCCCCTATAAGTTTGAGGGAAAAATTCCTACCCTAAGGGGGGGAAGAGGGGGTGATTAGTTGTTCACTCCAAGATTTTTTGATTCTGAGTTGGGTATTACAAAAAAAAAAAAAAAAAGCTCACAATGAATGAGCTTCAGACCTGTATGTCTCTCGTGTGTACTGCCGTGGGCAGGTAAGCGGCAGTATCTGCAGAAATGAGTTTTCGAGATATTTGAAGAAATGTGTGTTGGATTCAGTAGTATTAACAATAAGAAAATGTTGGAGTTATAGGGTCTGGTGGGGTAAAGTGGTCATAAAATCGTATGTTTTCAATTTAGGTGGATAATAAATGCAACAAATTCTTTAAACACTTCAACTTTTTTTGTTGTTATTTTACATTGCATTATTAAAGAACACGGTACATTAAATTTTAGGAAGAAAAATATTGATTTTAGTAGTTTTATAGAACTTTCTTTTCCCTATGTTTTTATGACCACTTTACCCCATGGGGTGGGGGAAAGTGGTCATAGCATGGGGTAAAGTGGTCATAGTTAAAAATAGTTGCAAAACCATTATAAAAAACCCTAATACTTGTATCTTTCAGTTGTTTTTATAATTACAAGTATATTCACGAGTACATGTGTACACGAATATATACGTGTTGTGTTATACACGAGTAAACACGTTCCTATATGAGTAGATACATGTATACATCAGATACATGCATGCACGTGCCTACTCAAGTATATACGTATAAATACGAGTATATAAGCATGTATACTTGATTACCTATAGGAGTCTATACGTGTCTACATGAGTACATACGTATCACATGTATATACGTGTCACGTATATGTACGTGTCACGTGTATATACGAGTATATACGCGTATAAACGAACATCATATGCGCGTATGCACTTGTATCTCGAGAAAATACGTGCATACTTGAGTATATATGTGTATATTAGAAGTATATACGCATATATAAGTGTACGTACATACATATACGGGTGTACACGAGTTAATTCGTGGATACATCCAGTGCGTCTGTGTGTCTACTCACGTATATATAATATGGAAGCACGAGTATATACACATGTACACGTGTACACACGATTATATACCTGTATAGCCGTATATACGTACATTATCGTGTATACACCAGTATATGTATGTGCACACGAGAATATACGGTTATATACATGTCGGCCTACAGAGTGAATCTAAGCTCTTGGGCAAAAATCAAAGGGGTGTGAGAGGGGAGGATAGAAAGATAAGAGGAAGAAAGATAAGAAGCAAAGAATCATAAGGAAGTTATAATCACTGACGGGCTACATGCACACAAAGCCAGGAGGCAAAGCAGGGCACAAATTTGTTGCACACAGATGATTTTACCTAACATTTTAGTTTTTAAGAAATATTTAGAGCAGTTGTTGAAAGTTACGGTCCGTAGTAGCTCTAATACACGCATCGCAACAAAGGCGCAGCGGCTGATGAAAAATTTTCAAAAGTCTCGTTTTTGCAACAGAGAGGGATCTGTAAATGCGACGCATGATGTTTTTCAGCTAAAGGCCGTAAATTTCATCAATCGGTTTAAAACTTTCTTAAGTCCTAAGATGTTGTGTAAAATTGCATTTGTGTAATATATATATATATATATATATATATATATATATATATATATATATATATATATATATATATATATATATATATATATATATATATAGAAATTTGTGACTTTTTTGCATCCATCAATTTCTCACTTTGCGTGCATGTAGCGCGTCAGCATTGTGTTTGTGACCATATGTTCCTTATTAACTCTTGCTTCTTCTCCTCTCCTCTAACACCTTTTATTAATTTGCTCAAGAATGCAAACTCAACCTGTACACTTTTATATCATATGCTTGTATGTAAGTGTCTACTCGAGTACGTACGCGTATATACGTGCCTACCTGAGTATATAAGTGTCCTTATATATACGAGTATAAGCGAGCATATACGTGTATAGTAGAATGTATAGCTGTGTGGATAAAAAATATTTGCAGATACCCATATATGTATTTATTGGCGCATTTATGTGAATACGTCTATGTACATGTCTACACGAGTATATATGCGTATATATATACGCATATACTCGTATATTTAACCCCGTTTACTGTAAAAACAATACATATTGAGTAAAATTAATATTTAATTTGTATCTGCCTTATACCTAAAGATTAAGTGACATTAGAAGAACAATATTCGTTAAGCCTAATATTATGACCACTTTACCCCATCTTACTTAAATTGTTCTAAAAAATTATCTAAAATAGATTCAGCTAACTGCTAATGAGTAAGAGTTCTTGAGAAATGTAGGAAGCTTCTTGTACAGTCAATCTGTTCCTAATTCTAACAAACAAAATTTCCCAAGGATGTTAAAATAGGTGTTTAGATTTTAAAATTTTTCATGTTCACGCAAAATATTTTTTTTTACCAAATAAAATTTTTCCAGTTGTAAAATTTTGTATTCAAAATGTAGTTTCTAACTGCTTTACTCTAAAATAAAAGTTTCACATTCATTCGAACGTTTACTTCCAAGCTATAGCCATTTATTTGACGTATGACCACTTTACCCCATTGACCACTTTCCCCCACCAGACCCTATATTTTTTTCAGCGGAAACCAAATAAGTTAGTTTGTACAACAAAGCTAACGTACAATAGATGACAAAATGCAAAAAAAAAAAAAAAAAAAAATGCAGTTACTGCCTTTGACCGGCCCACGGCAGTGTAGACCTCTCAATCTCTGGTATTTGTAATTAGGATTAGTTTTTTAACCGACGAAAAAACGGAGGAGGCTCTCAAGTCGACCCGTATATATAAGTTCTTTTTTTTTATGTATGACCAGGCATTACTTTTCACAGGTTCGTCCGATTTTGATAGTTCTTTTTTCAATGGAAAGAATTTTCCCAGAAGTTGTTCCCATATAAATTTGGAAAAAAATTTCCTATCCTAAAGGATGGAAAACAGGGGTGAGTTATTGTTCACTCAAAGGTTTTTTACTTTTTTTTCGTGTAAGACGACGCATAACTTTTACAGAATAGTCTGATTTCGATAGTTGTTTTTTTATTGGAAAGAGTATACCTAGAATTTGGTCCCATGTAAATTTGGAAAAATTCCTTATCTAAAGGTGAGATATTAGGAGTGATTTATTGTTCTCTCACAGATTTTTTATTACTGAGTTGTGTATTACAAAAAAAAAAAAAAAAAAAAAAAAAACAACTCACGATGAATGAGCTTTAGATTTGTCAGTCTCTTGATTTAGAGCTCTCAGTCTCTGCATTTCTGCTAAAGCTTGTTCATCGTGAGGTTTGTGTAGTAACTTATTTGGCTCTAGATCAGATAAAGCAATACCCTCAAGTGTTTTTACTCTACTCAGTGCCACATATGCCTGTCCTTTAGCAAACACTTTCTTTCCGAGGTCTATTACAGCTTTATCAAGGGTCGTACCTTGCAATTTGTGTACCGTGACGGCTCAGCATAGAATTATTGGCAACATCCTGTGCTCAATGTCACCATAACCTTTCGTTCCTTGAAAAGTTGCAACCACTGGAGGTATGGCGACACAACCATCGCTATCTTTTAGTCTGCTTCCTATGCTTTCATCGTCAAACTTAACTAATATGCAGTCCGGTAATTCTCCTTCCTCTAGTTGATCCCTACGTATTGATGGCCATTTTATTTTTTTTAACCGACGAAAAAACGGAGGAGGTTCTCAATTCGACACGTATATATATATATACAGTAAACTCTCGTTAGTACGCCGTTGACGGGGATTCTGAAAAACGTCGTATTAAGCGGGACGACGTTATAAGCAGAACTCTTTAAAATGCCGTTTTGGAAGATAACAGGAAAAAAAAAACATACCTTACAAAAATCTGATGACTCGTTTTTAATCGCTGAAATAAAAATAACAGTCTAAAAGCAAAAGAAACGCGTATGCATTTTAACCTCTACAACTTTATTACATCTTAGTTACATCTATGCTATTATTTTTTTGTAAGAAAATTCTCCATAAGGAGTTGCTTTCCTCCATCATAAGAAGTTGGTTTCCTAAAATTTCTTATTATAAAACTTTCAATCCTGTTAAGTTCTCTCAGCATCGCTTCCGAGTTTTCGGTAGAAGAGAGCGCCTGCCGCAAAACGCTTACGGAATCGCAGGCGCTAAAAGTTAACTTACTTACCTTTCGCCATGTCAATCATATCCTGAATTTCTAGAGTTTCCGTGATAGGCAAATCATCATCAACTGAACAATATCCAAGATACTGTTCCTCAAATTCGATGTCCAGAAAATCCGAAACATTCAGGTCATTTTCATTAGATTTGCTCTCAAAATGCGCTTTTCGAAAGCAATTTCTTATCACATCTGGCGCGATCTCATCCCACGCAGCCGAAACATAATGGATAGCATCCAACACATTTATTTTACAGGAAGAGTCCTCTCCTGATTCAATTTCACGTAAGTAACGCTGTACCAGCTTTTTACGGTATTTCTGCTTCAAAACTTTAATGACTCCTTGATCTAATGGCTGAAGCTTGCTGGTAGAGTTGGGGGGGAAATACTCGAGCTTGATGTTTTTGAGGGGGATTCCTTTGGGATGAGCGGGACAGTTGTCCACAAACAGAAGGACTTTCCTCTTTCCTTTACCGAATTTTCGGTCCAACTGTTGCACCCATTCAGTAAACAAACACCCAGTCATCCAGGCTCTATTCTGTGCTTTGTAGTTGCACGGGAAAGTTCGCACATTTTTAAAACACCGTGGTGACTTAGATTTTCCAATCACCATCAGCTTCAACTTGTCAGATCCAGTCCAATTAGAACATGCTAATACAGTCAGTCTGTCTTTACTTAGCTTACCTCCGTGGCACTTTTCATCTTTTAAAACTAAGGATTTGTCTGGCATTAATTTAAAAAATAATCCAAATTCATCAGCGTTATATATACGTCCTCAGGTGCATAGTCTTTTAGTAGATTAGGGAGGAGATTTTCTATCCAGGGAGCAATGCTGTCGTCGTCTACGGCTTCGGCTTCACCACTAATTTGACGATATTTAATGCCATATCTTTTTCGAAATCGATCCAGCCAACCAGCTGATCCAGAGAAATCATTTATGCCCAAGCCTTTGGCTATTTCGTTGGCTTTTTCCGTCATAATGGGTCCATTGATCGGCAAGTTATTTCCTCGAGCTTGCTGGAACCATTGGTACAGCACTTCTTCTAAATCCTCATTTTTGCCTTTACGTACCCTCCGTCTTTTACTGATGCCTGAAAAGGCGCTGGATTCAATTTCTTCCCGTTTTTTTAATAAAGTTTTTAATGTAGATACAGGTATTCCTATTTCATTTGCAAATTGCTGCTTATTCGTAACTCCTTTTTTCTCATCATACTGCTGTATAATTTTTAATTTCTCATCGAAACTAAGAGCTTTTCTTTTAGCCATTTCTTAACGTGTGAACAAGTAACCGAATGGACCCTCACAGCACGTAGCGTAGATGGCGTAGTTATCGCTCTCTTGGCACCAATAAAAGCACCGCTCTTTTGGCGAATTCAAATTTCCTTACAACCCTTTGGAACCAGAATGGCTGATGCGCCAGCCTGTTTCCTGTCATGGAGCTAGAATCGAGGGGAGATGACGCGGCGGCGAAGATCAAACGAATCCGGGTTGCCTTTTCCTGCCATTCCTCGCTCTTTCGTATCGGCACAGGCAAATGGGGCGCGCAATGCTTTTCTACGAGAATTTGTCAAACTTTCCCAGCTTGTATTTTTTCTGAATTTCTTTTAATCTTTCAACTGATGTGAAAAATTATTTAACCATACTACTAGAAGGCCTCATTTAAAAATGGTCAACATTGGAGGCGATTTAAGATAAAATTGAGTATTTTCGCAGAGCATACTTACTTGATCTGAGAGCTCCCCATCAATGATTTTTTGACTTTTTACAAGGTGGACCTTTTCCTTAGGTGAGGGGGAGGGGGTGAGAAATTCTTGGAATTCCGAGATAACGAATGCGAACAGGGACAAAGAGGCGTACTTCACGGGTCGGAATAAAGTAGTCGAACTGGTTGCCTTCCGGTAACAGAACTCATGTTTTAACGCGAAGATACAAAAGTTTACTAGCGACGCAATATACGGACGCAATATACGGGATTTTTCCTGTGGGGACTCTAGAAAAACGTCGAAATAAGCGGGAAGTCGTTATAAGCGGGGGCGCTATAAGCGGATAGATTTTAATATTAAAAGCATATTGGTCCCAGGGACCGGAAAAAAACGTCGATATATGCGGGAAGTCGTTCTAAGCGGGGGCGTACTAACGAGAGTTTACTGTATATATATTTTTTTTTTTAATGTATGACCACGCATAACTTTTTACAGAACAGTCTGATTTTGATAATTCTTTTTTTATTGGAAAGGGTATACCCCGAAGGTGGTCCCATAAAAATTTTGAAAAAAAAAATCCTACCCTAAGGGTGGGAAAAGGGGGTTGATTTGTTGTTCACTCACAGATTTTTAATGTATGACCACACATAACTTTTTACAAAATAGTCCGATTTTGATAATTCTTTTTTTATTGGAAAGGTAATACCCTGAAGTTGGTCTCTTATAAATTTGAAGAAAAAATTCCTACCCTAAGGGTGGGAAAAGGGGGAGATTTGTTGTTCACTCACAAATTTTTTTATATATGACCACACATAACTTTTACAGAATAGTCCGATTTAGAATATTCTTATTTTTATTGGAAAGGGTATAGCCTGAAGTTGTTCCTATATAAATTTGAGGGAAAAAATCCTACCCTAAGGGTGGGGAAAGGGGGGCGATTAGTAGTTCACTCTAAAATTTTTTGATGCTGAATTGGGTATAACAAAAAAAAAAAAAAAACTCACGATGAATGAGATGCAGACTTGTATGTCTCTCGTGTGTACTGTCTTGAGCAGATAAACGACAGTATCTGCAGAAATGAGTTTTCGAGATATTTGAAGAATTGTGCGCTGGATTCAGTACTATCAACTGGGAAATGTTGGAATTATATTTCTTTTAGCGGAAACCAAATAAGTTAGTTTGTGCAACAAAGCTAACGTACAAACAATGATGACAAAATGCAAAAAAAAAAAAAAAAGATAAAATTGCAGTTATAGCCCTTTATCTGCACACGGCAGTGTAGACCTCTCAATCTCTGGTACTTGTGATTAGGGTTAGTTTTCAGTGCCAGTCGTCAAACATTTTTTATATTCAGGATTTGTATGAAAAAACAGGGCGAAGTTTAGTGATGGTGACATACTATTTTTAACCGACGAAAAAACGGAGGAGGTTCTCAAGTCGACACGTATATATATTTTTTTAATGTATGACCACACATAACTTTTTACAGAATAGTCCGATTTTGGATATTCTTTTTTTATTAGAAAGGGTATAGCCTGAAGTAATTCCCCTATAAGTTTGAGGGAAAAATTCCTACCCTAAGGGGGGGAAGAGGGGGTGATTAGTTGTTCACTCCAAGATTTTTTGATTCTGAGTTGGGTATTACAAAAAAAAAAAAAAAGCTCACAATGAATGAGCTTCAGACCTGTATGTCTCTCGTGTGTACTGCCGTGGGCAGGTAAGCGGCAGTATCTGCAGAAATGAGTTTTCGAGATATTTGAAGAAATGTGTGTTGGATTCAGTAGTATTAACAATAAGAAAATGTTGGAGTTATATATTTTTTTCAGCGGAAACCAAATAAGTTAGTTTGTACAACAAAGCTAACGTACAATAGATGACAAAAAAAAAAAAAAAGAAAAAAAAAATGCAGTTACTGCCTTTGACCTGCCCACGGCAGTGTAGACCTCTCAATCTCCGGTATTTGTAATTAGGATTAGTTTTTTAACCGACGAAAAAACGGAGGAGGTTCTCAAGTCGACCCGTATATATAAGTTCTTTTTTTTCATGTATGACCAGGCATTACTTTTCACAGGTTCGTCCGATTTTGATAGTTCTTTTTTCATTGGAAAGAATTTTCCCAGAAGTTGTTCCCATATAAATTTGGAAAAAAATTTCCTATCCTAAAGGATGGAAAACAGGGGTGAGTTATTGTTCACTCAAAGGTTTTTTACTTTTTTTTCGTGTAAGACGACGCATAACTTTTACAGAATAGTCTGATTTCGATAGTTGTTTTTTTATTGGAAAGAGTATACCTAGAATTTGGTCCCATGTAAATTTGGAAAAATTCCTTATCTAAAGGTGAGATATTAGGAGTGATTTATTGTTCGCTCACAGATTTTTTATTACTGAGTTGTGTATTACAAAAAAAAAAAAAACAACAACTCACGATGAATGAGCTTTAGATTTGTCAGTCTCTTGATTTAGAGCTCTCAGTCTCTGCATTTCTGCTAAAGCTTGTTCATCGTGAGGTTTGTGTAGTAACTTATTTGGCTCTAGATCAGATAAAGCAATACCCTCAAGTGTTTTTACTCTACTCAGTGCCACATATGCCTGTCCTTTAGCAAACACTTTCTTTCCGAGGTCTATTACAGCTTTATCAAGGGTCGTACCTTGCAATTTGTGTACCGTGACGGCTCAGCATAGAATTATTGGCAACATCCTGTGCTCAATGTCACCATAACCTTTCGTTCCTTGAAAAGTTGCAACCACTGGAGGTATGGCGACACAACCATCGCTATCTTTTAGTCTGCTTCCTATGCTTTCATCGTCAAACTTAACTAATATGCAGTCCGGTAATTCTCCTTCCTCTAGTTGATCCCTACGTATTGATGGCCATTTTATTATTTTTTTAAATACCCATTTCGCCATTGACGAGGCCGCCAGATACTGATATGTTACGTCTCAACATCACACGAGATTCGGCAGCAAGTTTTACCTCTGATAAAAGTCCACCACAATTGTTCACATCTTTCGGGACAACATTATCTGGAGGTTTCTTTCCATAGGTAGCAATTTCACGAGACTCATCTATGGAATGGGTTGTATAGACACGACGTCCTCAATTTCATTTGAAACTCGCTCTCTTATCAGATCTAAACGATGAGCGCGTTGCTCTTCACGCTCATTTGAAAGTCGCTCTCTTATCAGATCTAAACGATGAGCGTGTTGCTCTTCACTCTCATTTGAAAGTCGCTCTCTTATATCTAAACGACGAGCGCGCTGCTTATCACCTTCTTGCAATAAACTATCGTTATTGTAGCTTCTCATTCTCGACAGTCTTTCCTCGCGCTGACCTAAACTCTCCTGTGAACGTGTTAATGTTCACAGGAGAACACTCTTTCTGTTTGCTTCCAACCTTTTTTCTTTCTCATTAATAGATTCTTCTAAACATTTTTTCCTCATCCGAGCAGCATTTTTTGTAGGCCTACCCATGTTAGTATATAAAGCCTGCTTTTTTAAAATTATTTATGTAACACAACAGATAATTGTTAAAATACGATTATATATATATATATATATATATATATATATATATATATAATATATATATGTTAATAGCTAAAGTAAGGTAGGTAGCTATTTTAAAAGTAATCAAAAATATAAGCATACAGATTATAACCACATTAGTAGCTTATAGCCACAAAAAATTATAAAATAAAAACTTTTTAACAAAAAAATTTAACCGCCGAAAAAACTGAAAAGCAAAAAATAATAAACCATATTAATTAAACCTTAATAACTAAGTTCTTAAACTGATGTAAGTATACCTAAGTATATATTTTTGTAATAATTTAGAGTTTTTAATTAACCTTAATAACTCAGTTCTTAAATTAATGTAAGTATACCTAAGTAGTTTTGAGTCGGTGCCAAACAATAAATAAACAAAGATCCCTTAATTACCTAAATTTAAAGAAATAACCAAATAAAATTAGCAATGTTATGTGAAATGTCCGGCGATAAACATAAATGTTTCAAAAAATGCTCCCTCCACACGCCATCATTAAATCATGAATACTAGTAGATCGTATACAACGAAAAGTACCTCTCGTTGGAGCTTTGAAACCTTTGGGACCTCGCACGAGGGAGGCAAACAACCAGTGAGAAAAATACTTCAGGATCATGGATGCAATTAACGGCTACAGTTGTTATGCCATACTTACGCTGACCCACAAAACCATTTATTTGAGCTTTTAACAAGATGAGAAATCCTTCTTCAGTATGATGAACAATGATATAAACATTTTGACTGTTGTATATGAGGCAAAAGCTCAGTAGTAGCCAAATACTCGACACGTGCTTCTTCGAGACCACTCGACGACGTTCGGGTTTAACTTCGTGAACGCTCGGCATTTTCCGGCGAAGGGGCGTGTCGCCATACGCCACCGCTGCGCCTCACGCTTTACAAAAATAATTAATTTGCTTGTTTGGCACCGACTCAAAACTACTTAGGTATACTTACATTAATTTAAGAACTGAGTTATTAAGGTTAATTAAAAACTCTAAATTATTACAAAAATATATACTTAGGTATACTTACATCAGTTTAAGAACTTAGTTATTAAGGTTTAATTAATATGGTTTATTATTTTTTGCTTTTCAGTTTTTTCGGCGGTTCAATTTTTTTGTTAAAAAGTTTTTTTCAATTTTTTTTTCTCTTCAACTTGATTAATTACTACAGTCGAGCCCCGATTTAACGAACCTCTATTTAACGAATTGCACGATTTAGCGAATTTTTCTTTTTTCCCGCCGAAAAGGGAGGCAAAACCCCCTATTTACCGAATAATAAACCCCGAAATAACAAATTATTTAAACAGCTAAAAAAAAAATGTTTTTTTTTTTTTTTTGTTAATTTAATCAGGAACCATAGGATTGTTTTCTAAATGTAACATCCATATTGTCCGAAACAGAAAAAGAGTTTTTTTTTTTTTTTTTTTGTTTTTTGGAATCAGTAATTTTTGACGAGCGAGGACGAGGGGGCAAACTAACAAATAGTGATTCTGATGCTGAAAGCAATAGTGAAACTCCCGTTAAAACTTACTTTTTCAAATGCTTCACTTGGCCTGCAAAACTGTAAAATTATATCTCATGCAGCAGGCTGCAAAAGACACAGTATTTTTTTCTCTCCATAAAGTCGAAAACAACTGACTATTTCGAGTCAAGTATCAAGGACATTGTCCAAACATCTACTATTCAGTAATTTAAATTTCAAATTAACTAGTGAGTGATAAGCCGTGGATGAAATGCTAAATAAAAAGTGTGAACTTTCTAATTTTGGATATTTTTGCGCAGTTGCTTATTAGGGGTTTTAAATAAGGTAAGTGCATTTTTAGTTTTTTTTTCACACCCCGATATTACGAATAACCTCGATTTAAGGTACGAAAGTTTCGGTCCCGATGAATTCGTTTAATCGGGGTCCGACTGTATTTACATTTTTTGCAGATTGTCCTATAGACAGTTTTTTAAATTTCAAACCCAAATATTGTGTGCTTTCTGCTTAAAGTTATTACTTTTTAACGTGAACTAATTCTTTATGTTTTCAGGAAGCATCCTGGAATTTAGGGTGTCAGATTTGAACAGAAATGATATCGAAACTCGGATCTGTGTTCATTAAACATGTCCTCATTTGTCGAAGAGAACGTCTGAAGAACTTACAACCAAGTAAAATTTTTCTTTAATTCAGGACATAAAAGGATCTATTGTATACTCCATAGATAAGTCCATCAAGTGCAATATAGTGAATCAGAATGTAAAATGCAAATTAGTGAAACCACCCATAATCAAGTACGAACATTAGTTTATTTGGCTTCCCTATAATTCAATTTTTCCTTCGTTATTCAAATGGTAGTTAATGGAAGTAGGTACATCCAGAGCCTGATTACTGAATAGGCCGTGGCCTAGGGACCCCACTTTTTAAGGGGCCCTCAAATGGCTAATTTCTTTTAACCAATAGCTAAAACTGTTTTTGCCAATGGCTGAAACTGTAAGGATTGACTACACAGGTGCCCCAAAAAAGCATAAGGCCTAATTCTTAATTGGGCCTTGGGTACATCGGGAAAAGAAGTCTGCTTATTTTTAAACAATAATATTTTGTACCAACCTACAAATGGAGATTTACATGACAAAAGGCGTTCCTAATTGGCAGGATTATACGTTTTGAAGATTTTTTACCACACATCTAGTTGCTGCCTGAAAGAAACTTTTCTGTTAATGTCAGTGAAATATTTTTAGATTTTGAGTTATCATCAACGCTATAAATTTCAAATGTGTGTTTATTATCATCTTTATCTCTATTGATCTTGTTAAGATGATTGTTGGTGCATTGAAAATACTGAGCATTGACTTGCTGGCAGAAATATGGCATAAAATCAGCAGCGATGTAAAAATTAAAAAAAAATTAAGCTCAAAATATACTAATAAAAAAACCATAATGTGATTGTGAGATCATATTTGTAAAAAAATATTCTTGTGGTTTTTCATGAGGGCTGTAGGACATTTGAGAGTCCATCTTAAATCCATAGTACTGTGAATTTTGCGAAAATACTTTTTTATTCTCTTCAGCAATGGAGAATCCTTTAGAAATCCCTAATGGTAAGAAACAGTATCTTCTCGTGAGATCATATTTGTAAAAAGTTATTCTTTTGAGAGTCATCTTAAATCCACCGTGAATTTTGCGAAAATACTTTTTTATTCTCTTCAGCAATGGAGAATCCTTTAGAAATCCCTAATGGTAAGAAACAGTATCTTCTCGTGAGATCATATTTGTAAAAAGTTATTCTTTTGAGAGTCATCTTAAATCCACCGTGAATTTTGCGAAAATACTTTTTTATTCTCTTCAGCAATGGAGAATCCTTTAGAAATCCCTAACGGTAAGAAACAGTATCTATGTCAACAATGCTCAAAAACGTTTTCTAACTCTTCAAACTTAAAGAAACATTTGGTAGTCCACTCTGGTGAAAAAGCCTATTCGTGTGAACAGTGTCTAAAGGCATTTGCTCGCTTTGCAAGTTTAAAGAGGCATATGAACGTGCATACTGGTGAAAAGCCGTTTCAATGTGAATATTGCTCGAAGCCATTTTCCTACATGTCAGACCTGAAGAAACATTCGAGGATTCATACTGGCGAGAAGCCCCACTCGTGCGAATACTGTTTGAAGGCTTTTTCCGACCCTTCACTGCTGAAAAGACATAAAAGGGTACATACTGGTGAAAAACCGTATGTGTGTCAAAATTGTTTAAAGGCATTTACTAACATGTCAGACTTGAAAAAGCATTTGAGGATTTATACTGGTGAAAAGCCCCATTCTTGCAAACACTGCTCCAAGGATTTTTCTCACGCTTCAGACTTAAAGATACATTTGAGGACGCATACTGGTGAAAAACCATATCCATGCGAACATTGTGAAAAGAAATTTTCTCAAGCTATTCACTTAAAGAGGCATTTGATGGTTCATACTGGTGAGAAAGCATTTTCGTGCGAATATTGCGAAAAGAAGTTTTCTGACTCTTGGCGTTTAAAAAATCATTTGAAACTCCATGTTGGCGACAATCTCGTTCATATGAACTATGTTCAAAGGCATTTTCTCAAGCTTCACCCAGGAGAGACATTTGATAGTCCGCTCATGTGAACAAGAAGTTCTGTCTAGAACTAGACGAGCCTACTTTCCCGTATACCCATACTACTTTCTAGTACCTGATCAATATTCTCAAAAATAGCTAAAATCGCAAATTTTTTCAAACGTATTTTTTTTAATATTTTAAGCTGATTTCTAGGAATAAAATATTCCTTACTTTTCTTTAAAAAAACGAACAAATAAAATAGCAGAACCTTTTAAACAAAGCAGCTAATACACTTCTTTCCATTAAAAAAATAATCTTTAACAGCTTTCAAAACGAAATAATAATAATAAAGTTCATTAAAATAAATACATCATATAAAAAAAATCGTTTCTTTTTCCCCTGTTGCCAAAAACAATTTTTTAAACGAATTAATGCACTTACCAAAATAAATAAAAACAATAAAATGTCAACTTAAAGAAATAATTTTCATTGTCAAAAAAAAAAAAAAAAAAAAAAAAATCGTCTGCGCATATCTTTAACATAAATGACTTCGAGTTTATTCGCCGAAAACTGAATACCTAAATTAAAACTCCAGCGTGAAAATAAAAACAAGTCATATCAACAATAATTATTTCACAGTTAAAACCACAGCAGCGGAGTCGGAGTCAATCTCATTTTGGGATAAAAGAGTCGGAGTCGAATATCCAAGAATCGGAGTCAGTCATTTGTCCTCCGTGTATAAATGTTTGCCAAAGCTACGAAGTCGGAGTCGAAGTCGGGGAGTCGGAGTGCGATTAATTGTCGGGCACAGGAGTCAGAGTCAGGTGCTCCTAAATTCTCGGAGTCGGAGTCGGGAGTAGGTCGTCAAGAGCTGTTTCCAACAAAGTTTGTTTGAAGTAAATCCGCCTTTAACTTCGGAATCTATATTGACTTTAAGTTTCCCCTTAGGCGCTAATGTTAAGAGATATGAACTGTTCAAAATTGAACGAAAACTTGTTCAAATTAAAAAGATATTTTCGATACATGTTTTTCATCAAAAGCTTTTCCCTACAAAGTTTGTTTGGAGTCACTTCGCTTCTAAGTTCAAGATTTATTTTTGATTTGAATTTCCCCGTAGGCGCTAATGTTAAGTTTTTTTTAACTGTTCAAAATTGAACGAAAAATTGTCCAAATCAAAAAATGAATCATGGGAATGAGATGTCCTCGCCGAGATCTTTCTAACAAAAAAAAAATTTGTTCGAATCGGACTATTCATTCAAAAGTTATTGGGGGGGGGGGGGGCAGACAGACCGACAGACATTTTTCCCCATCTCAATACCCTGCTTTCCAATTTTTAATTTTTCAATATTTATCTAATTATTTTATTTATTTTTGACTTTTTTTTTTTTTGTTTTTCGGGATTTTTTAAGATGTATTAAGCCTTCTTTCATGCTTTTTTCTTCTTTCTCTGGAAAGTAGGCTAAAAATAGTATTCGTGTGAATATTAGTCGAAAGCGCTTTCTGATGCTTCATGGTTAAAAAGACTTAAGAAAATCCACGCTGGGAAAAAGCTATATTCACGAGAATTTCGTTTAAAAATATTTTTTTTAGCCTCATTAATGCGTTTGGCAAAACACTCTGGGAAGAAGTGTGAATGATGATCGTGTGAATATTGTTCGAAACCATTTGATACAACATCTTTATCACTAAAGAGAAGTGTGAGCATCCATAGTGGGAATAAAGTGGCATCCGGTGTGACTATGGTTCAAAACGTTTTTCCAACAAATCCGTCATCAGAAAACGTGAAGCAATACGCTGCCGCTGCTGCATACGTTTTAGTGAAATTTGTAGTAGTGTGTTTAAAAAGTGTGCAAGTATGTTTTAGTGAAATGTCTTGATACTTGATTGCCATTTTTCGTGGTCGGAAACTTCTCAACAAATAGTACTCATTACAGAACACACACACACACACATATGTACAAGGTATGATTCAAAAGTTTCAAGACTAATATCAGAACTTGAAATGTATTTTACATTTAAGTACAGCAGACTAAAAGTCTTCGAAATATGATCTTTCAGCATCAACACAGCGCTGCCAGCGCATCTTCTATTGTTCTTAGCCCTTCTAGAAGTCCTCGAGCGACATGCTGTCAAGGGCTTTTGTCGAAGCCCGCTGGACTTTTTTTTTTTTTCCGTCGATGGAGTCGAATCGCTTCCTTTTTAGGCCTTTCTTGATTCGGGGGAAGAGGGAAAAGCCACTTGGAGCGAAATCGGGGCTGTAGTGTGGCTGCGGCAGTGTTGTTACGTTGCACTTTACCAAAACTTCGTCGGCGGTGCGCGACGTATGAACGGGTGCGTTGTCGTGGAGGAGAATCCAATCGCCGGGCGGAAGCGACGGAGTCGATCCCTCAAGCGGTGGTGTGCTCTAAGTGCTGCTCCATTTTCGTATCTCCCACTTTTCGATTGAGGTCAATGACACGCACTCACGCAGCAAGCGATGCGCACTCTCCAGTGTTCCGAAGCCAACTGCCGCAGCTTCCGTTCAGTCGCCGCCACCCGCCACTACTTCTTCAGCCCGGCAGCGCCAGTCCGCGCGCGCTCCCCTTATCAGAAAAAAATCAGTCTCGAAACTTCTGAATCATACCTTGTCTATACATTGTTTTTTACAACATTCTCTCTAGTCATCACAGAAACAGATGTCATAGTTAATTAACGAAAATTGCTGTGTTTGTTCCAATGTTACATCTTCTGTAATTCTTCAGAAACCACGAATTCTAACAAAACTCTTTTGGGATCTTCTAATTACTGATATCGGCTTTCTTGGGCTCCAAAATGGCAGTCAGTTAAACCGAATTTGCAATGTTCCTCCAGCGGCTAAAAGGTGGCCCTACATATTATTTTTTTTATTCAATTTTCTCTCTGTTCGTGAATCAAATTGATCATTCAATCTTTTCAATGTGAAGTATATTTGTAATAGATTTTTCATTACTAAATTGTGTAATTTATTTCTTCTGTTAGAAGCTTGTAAATAAAATTATTTTTTGTTTTTGTGGTTGACAAAGCTCATTTCTTGTCTAGTAGATGGTTGAGATAAATAAATTCCTGGATAATACCAAGTTAACACTTAGTCCCTCATTGTAAAATATAAATTTTTAAGTTTTTTTTTTTTTTGTTTTGAAAAAGAGCCAAAACGAAAAAAAAAAGAGCCTAACTTTGTCTAAAGTTAGTGCAGATGGGGTAGGGGAGTGGAGAAAGTTTCTGACAATTAAAAAAATGGAAGAAAGAAAAAGAAAAGATTCTTGGATGTTCTTGAACAACTAAAAACGAGTCAAATTACATATGAGGGAATCGTAAGTGCGTACAATTAAAAGTTGAGCAAAAAAATTGTTTGTCGTCAAGTCACGCGATATAAGTGCTGAGCTTACTGCACTAGCTAGTGTTCTCTCGCGTCACGCTCTTCTTTCTGCTTTTAACTTAGGCATATTCACTGCAAAATAGTATGTTTTAATAAAGAAAGTAGATTTTAAAGAACGAGAAAACTAAACCGTACCCGAAATTCTTTTTTAACTGTTGCCGAAAACTGTTTGTGAATAAGATGCTTTCATGGCTGAACTTAAAGCAAGGTGGATTACGCTTTTAAACTGATGGCTTGAATCAAAGAAATCTTCGAAAATCTACATTATTTGAATAGTTTAAAACTAAAGTCCACAAACATATGCTTGCTTAGGTTTAGTCTTGAACAGAGGCGGCGATTGGGATTATAAAGGGGGAGGGGACGCAAAAAAAAAAAAAAAAAAAAAAACGACAAGCAAAAGCCATAGGATTTTTAGCGGCAGCAAAAAAAATGGAAATAAAAGAAAAAAACGTAAAAATTTTGCCAAGGCTGGTTTTGAGAGCATGATACAAATCTAACAGCTGAACTCACGTTCTTCTTAAGATTTTGATTAGTTATGTACACAATACCTCTTTCCCCGAAGAAACATTTAGACATGAATTATACTTACATTATTAACCCCCGACACACAAAGGAAGGGGGTTATAAGTTTGACGTATCAGTGTATATGTGTGTCTGTCTGTGGCACTCTAGCGCTTAAACGGATTGACCGATTCTGAAAAAAAAGGAGAGTTGATCGAGAGTGTTCTTAGCTAGGTTGCATCTTTGGATGACATTAATTAACGAAGATCCGAATTCATTGTTGGCCGAAAGGAAATTAAAAGCAATGATTTAAAAATTTTATCTGTTGCCAGTTTCTAGTTAATAGCAAATAAAATACTTGACCTTGATTTTTAATAATATAAGGCTTTTAAAAGGAGTTTCAATTTTCCTTCTTAATTTTACAGTTGCTACTCAGTCGGTCTTTTTTTTTTTTTTTTTTAATTTTTTGCTTGTTTACCCCAAAGTATTTTGAGCTGTCACAAACACTTGATAATAATTTCATTAAGCAAGTATGGCTTGTTTAAGTAAAACAATTGATTTACTACTGAACGATGAATACGTAAACTAAAAGATACTGCATTGTGCTAAATAATGTTTCGTAAACAGATATACAAAGTAAAATAAATAATTACGGTCTGAAAATTTTGACACTTCTGCCTTTTTTTTAATAATTTCTAGTTTTGGTTTCTAAATTGGAAAATAAAAAAATAAACCATAAAAAGGGGGGGGGGGCGAATCGCCGCCACTTAAATTGTTTAATATGTTAACAACAGGCCCGATGCAGCGTACCCGCAACGCGAGGAGGAGGGGAGAGGCACGCCCTTAAAGGGCCGATAGTCCAAAAAATTGGGGGGGGGGGGGGGGACTAGCAACAAGACTTGTTAACGTTGCAAATATACACTGCTGATGGCCATTGGGGAGGGGTTCAAAATTTATAGATCCGGGCCTGATCGAGGCCTTCGAGATAGGAAGGTCATCCAACTAGCAAATGACGTCATCGTTCGTCGATCCACAATGATATTGGTAAATGAGCACTTCGATTAGTATTTTGGTTTAATTAAACTATTTGGTTTATTTATTATTGTCTTCTATTATTTTAATAGCGTTAAAAGTTCTACTTTTGCATTTGAAAACATAAAAAGGAACCGATAATCATACACTAAAAAATACACTGAGCTTAATTCATAGTATTTTACATAAAAACATTTATAAGTCTTACAAAGTATTCAAATAACTAAACACGATTTTATTTTACAATCATGTTAAAACGAAGTGATAAATAAACACAGTTTTATTTTTCATTTGATTTTTTTTTTTAACTAATCGCATTTTAACTATTTGTATATTGTATTGAAACATTAACTCTTAAGAAGTATTCAAATAAATAAATGAACTTTCATTTTACAATTACATCAAAACAAAAAATAATTTAACCATTGTATTTGAATAAGAATTAAATGAAATTTTAAAAAATAAATAATCATTTTTACTTAAGCAAATGGGAAACATGACTGGAATATGTTTCGAAGACATAACATCAAATTAAAGTACATAATACCAGATTATTAATGTTAACTTAGCTGAGCAAATTTATGCTTTTAAAAAGACATGAATGCTTGGGTGCCAACCCCCAAAGTAAACACTGCCCTACCCCCTTCAATTATGAAAACTTCAAGAAAAATACCCCAAAAACATCTTCCCCATCTCCCTTAAAATTTCAAGGGCACAGTTATTTAACTATAGCCGTTGAAAAGCTATCATTACTATGAGACTATGATTCCGACCCCTCCCCCCCCCTTTGGTGGGCACTCTCGAAAAATTACACAGGAATTCAACTTGAAAAACGTCAATTAAAGAAGGAATTATGCAACATCATGAATACTGTATGTTGTGCATCAAAAAAATGTATTCAATATCTAAGCAGCCTTTTTTTTTTTTTTTTTTTTTTTTTTGAATTTGAAATTTGGCTACTTTTTCATTTTCAGCTTTTTCTGCTGCTAATGATTCTTGTGGGGGGGGGGCCTTCAATAGTTCATCATTTTAGGCTTTGAAAAATTATTTTAAAAAGCATTAATTGATGACAAAGTAACCTTTTTCAAAAAACTTTTCATAGAATGACCATTTTAGCAACTTTCTTCAATACATAAAACCTCATATATGTTAAATTTAGATCAACATTTTGCTGAGTATGCTCTTTTAGGAATTCAGTGTGACAGTTTTGTGACAGGGGGAAGGGAGGGGATAACAAGAAGTGTGACATCACGCGTTATTTATAACAATATGCTCATGTTGAACAGCGTTACATGTAACAAGGAGGGGGGGGGGGGGGACATTTGTTCAAAATTTCGCAACATACTTTATGGACAGCCCCTTAATTCAATTTATGTTACAGTTTCAGAGTTCCTGAAAGCTTATTAACAGAAAACCCAAGGAGTTCAAAAAATATGTAGTTCAAGACATTTTGCCCTTTTTAAGCATAAACAAACAAGCATAGAGTATTTGGCAAAAACACGTTGCGTATCCACTGCTCAAAAGTAATCTTTCGTAAGCCCAGAAATTATGAATACCTTTAACTCAACCACAATTTGTGCATAAATATCATATAACTTAAAGACAACAGTGGAAAAAAACATATATATTTTTTTTAATTTACGCACAGAACCAGCTTGTTTGAATAACATTGCAGGGGCGTAGTTGGGGGGAAATGTTTGAGTATCGAACCCACGACCTCCGGCGTTTAAAGCTAATCTTCTACCTCAGAACTACGGAAGCCCATCAAGGAATGTTTTTCGATCAAAATAACACATGCTAGCGTATGAAACAATTTAATCAAAACCGAAAATATAAGATTAGTTCAGTTAAAAGCATGTTTCAATAAACTTGTTTACATACATATTAACTGAATATCTACACCAAGTTACGTTGCTTCTGATAGCAACAAGTATATTTGCAGAAAATTTTGACATATGTATATTGTCAGCTTGGAAAATCCATTTCGAATAAATGCGCGTACAAGGTTGAAAAAATAAAGAAATAAAAAGTTGCAAGTAACTATTTCAAATATTAAAGCAGTACGCTGAAATTACAAATTACAGACAAAGATATCAGAAAGGAAACTGACAATTGTTTGTGTAATAGAGGAAAAGTTAAGTAACCTTAACTGCATGAACTCAAAAGCAATTTGTTTATCTGAGAAAATTACTTACCTCCGAACTTTAAAATTTATTCCATAAGGAGTCCAACTTTTTTCTTCGCATGCAGGTTGTTCAGAAGCGGAAATCTCACTCAGCACACTTACAAACTTATATTATATATATATATATATATATATATATATATATATATATATATATATATATATATATATATATATATATATATATTAATTGCTTCTACATTCCGGTACGTGGAAAGGATGAGATAAATCCAACAGTATTGTATTCAAAAATATGCATCCGAAGTTACATATTTCCCATTTCATCTATTTCAGCCAGAGCACTATGTTTACTGGTAAAACACACTGCTTTCAAAGTTTCGCGCCTAGTTCAAAGATCGACGACTGGTGGCGTAACGAAGCGGGGGGGGGGAAGGAGTTGTCTGGCCTGTTATCACGTGGGTCTCGGCCTGATCAACAAAGCGAAATTTAGTTGAAGCATCCATAGCTCTGGTAGAAGCTTCGGAGGTCGTGGGCTCGATGCCAGCCTGTTCCCTGGGTGTAATTGCCTTCTCTAGCGTTGTAATTATTTCCTGTGTGTGTTCGGAGGACTTACGCGACAGGTCTTGGAACACATCCCTCGCGTAAGTCGAGACTCGACAAATTGCATGAAATACACCGCCAGCTCAGTCATTTCCAGCCGAGGACTGCAGTTTCGAGCTAAATATACTCGACAAATTGGTTTATTCCAATACGTTTCTGAATCTATTCTAGTCATTTATGATTTATGATCACTAGCGCCATCGAAAATAAAGTTGAGCTATTCAGCCAGTTTGAACTTTGAAGCGTGTTGGCCGGCGCAGTAGGTGCAGATTGTTTTGTTTGTTTGCTTTATTCTGTAGGAAATCCGAATGCAAAAAAGGGAAATATTTTGAAATTGGGCTGAGGAACTTGTGTCCTTAACAAATTTGCCCCGATTAGAAATACGTACGTACGTAATTGTCATGCAACTCAAGCATCGGGTAAGATTTATACTCTTTCGAAAACTAACACAAAATGCAGTTAATTTTTATGTGTCCCAAAACAGGCCATGATGTTAAAAATTGCTCAAAATTATTATCTTGTAAAAGTATCATTTGTACACTACTTAAAACAAGTTTATGATCTACTCTGCAAAAAAAATGTTGTGCTGTAACGATAGATCTTGGGTAATTGCCGTGCTCTTGTGTTTTCACAAACACTGTATAGTAATTACGCAATTACAATACATGAATCCTGATTTCTGGTATTAAATATACTATTTTGCAGATCGGGACCTATAAATTTGTCCCCCCCCCCCCCCCGACCGCAACAAAATCTAGCCCACCCCCCCTCCCGCAGAGGCCAGCAGTGTATAGTTGCAACTGTAATGAGTCTTAGTGCTAGTTTTTTCAACTTGTTGACGGGCCTTTAGGCCCTGGGCCCCCTTGCACTACGGGGTCTACGAATATGTAGATCCGAGCCTGCTATTTTTTAATTTAAAAGCTGTTGTTTACAGTAATTTAAAAGCTGTTGTTAAAAAGTACCATTGGTAATTTAGGTGTTTGCTACATTTAATGAATATAGTATTTGATTAAGGGACCTAAGCTGACTTATAATGCACTCATTTATACTTTTTTTTTGTTTTTTATAATCGCTGTAAGCTTACCAATATCTTGCTACTTTGAAGTGCAGAACAAATGATGCAGGCTCCTAATTTAAGGGGCAATTGACCCCCTTCCCTGGTTTTAAGAAATTAGTGCATTTATATCTAAGTAGGAACAGTTTTTCTTGTTTTTTGGCAATTTCCATCAAGTATATACCCTTTGAACCCGCCCCCCCCCCCCCCGGAAAAATTTGAAATCAGGGGCCTGACATAATGGTACTTTTCCGTAAAAGGAACGTCGTTTGGTTTAGTGAGTTGTTTACTTTCTACTTTAGCAACAATAGAAATAAATTACTTAAAGGGATTGGCGACATCTGCAATTATAATGACAACTCTAGAACTTAAAAATTGAAGTTTTTGAATGTCATCAATTGCGAAACTTTTAGTTTGCAATAGCGATAAATAATAATATTGGCAAAAATTTAAAATGACCTACCTTGAACGGAAAAGTATCCACATCTTAAGTTTTTGGGCATTTCTTCCGTAACGTGTTTGACATTTTTGCAGTCTTTTTTCTTTTCAAAGTTCTTTTTCATTAACTCATCATCAAAAAAAAAAAAGCATTTTTAAATATTACCTTATTTCGAATCCTTTTACAAATCAATTGCTATCACATTTTGTTATTCTCAATTTTTTTATGATTAATTTATAATTTTATAAAACTTGTAATGTGATAACCAAATACTAAAATTGTCACTCTCCTTACAAGTTTTAAATTAATAATTAAATATAAAAAAACTGAGAAGAGTTATATTCTGCATGGCGTAAAAACAAGGTACCTAATATTAACCAATGCTTGTTTTGTTTGAGGCTAAGCTAATGAAAAAGGACTTTGAAAGAAAATGTCACAGATATTATGGTTAAATCACCTTGTCGCTTATGACCGAGTAAAGTGTTAACCAGCAAAAATTTTGATCATATACAGTTTCAAATAAAATGTTTATTTTTTGTGCAATAAGCCATTTGCACAGGTCCAGGAACTTTTTAGGAGACATGATCCGTAGCTTCGATTTTTAAATGATTTAAAGGGCTGAGTTTTTTTATTGTTCTTTGGCAACAGGTACATTTTTCAGAAGTCAAACTTTCTTAAAAAGTCTTTAATTTTCTGAAAATTTCCTTAATTTTTAAAATACTATATATATATATATATATTATGTTCCGCGTGTCCCCATTTTCTTTCTTTTTCTATTTTCCTTCCTCTGAATCTTCATCCTCCTTGATATCTGCCGAAAACGTATGTTTGGGAAACATGCCAACAATGTCAAACACTTTTTTCGTCAAAAATTGCATGCCTTGCTTGAGATTTCAATCTTTTTGCATTCTGCTAATATTTGTATCATTTTTGATGTTCGAAGGTTTTTTCACCATATGTTACTTTATATCTGCTTATTTTATTCATTACTTCAATAACATTTTTATTTCTTAAATTTATTTCAGAAAAAGAGCAAAAGTCAGTCAAAAAAATGTGTCCAACCAGGGCTTGAAAATTATATTGCCCAATTTGCCGTAAGTCGAGTATGAAAAACTGATCATGTAAATGTTTTATTTGGGCATGTATTTTTTCGACAAACATGTCTGGCAGGGCGTGGAAAATTTTTGAGATTTTTCTATCCCTGGTCCAACTCCTCACACTCTCGGACTGTATTGAAACTTGGCATGGTTAATTTTTTAAATTTATTTAAGAAAACGTTCAAAGTGTTGATGGTGAATCTGTAATAGGTTCTAGTCTTTACAGTCTGTAAAATTTTTTGGAATTTCATGATTAAACAGGCCCGGACTGGCCAGGTCGGCGATCGCCGAGGGCCCCCAAGCTAGGAAGGGCTCCAAAATGAAGCGAAAAAAATTTTTCAGCAAAAAATGATTTTACAATTCTTTGATTTCCTTATAACTATTTTAATCTGTTTCCTTATACGTTTTGCCAGGATCAGGACCTGATAACTGAATAGACCAGCTAGACTGTGCTCTAGGGCCCTTGCTTTTAAGGGCCCCCCCCCCCCCAATGGCTAAAGTTGTTTTAGCTAATGACTAAAAGTAAGATTTGACTGCATAGTGGCTCCAAAAAATCTTTGCTTAGAACCTTCCGTTATCTTAATCAGGCCCTGTCCGGGATGCTTTTGATCACTCTTTCTAGTTTTATACAAATAGCACACTGGGCCTAATAAAAGCCAGGTAGGGCCCCGGGGCAAACATTAACTTTTGGTTAGGGCCCCCTAGGGTTTTAATTTCTCTGAATTTGTCCCGTAAACAGGGCCGGATTACCAAATAAGAAACATAGGAATCGCCTACGGGCCCCAACAGAAATGTTCGGCCTTCCTGCAAAAAATCATCAGGGCCCCTAACCACCTACTAAATTGAATTGCCCCCCCCCCCCCCCCTCTCAAAAAAAATTTAACGAGTGGTTGTTTGTTTTTGTATGCTTCAATATTTCTACCTAAATTTTAAATTCATTTGTTTAAATATTTTTACAAGTTTATTATTATTTTAAGGTTTTTTGTGGTTATGTGGGACTTTAAATCCTAATTTTTTGGATGCCCATTTTATTTTTAAGTTATATAAGCAAGTAAACAAGAGTTTCTCAGGACTTAACAGTATTCTAATAATAACTGTTCTCCTCTGTAAATCTTGGTTCTGAAAAAAATATTCACATTGTATGGAATTCATATTGATTTGGTAAATGATTTAGCTTTCGTTCTGTATTTCTTATAAGTTCAAGGCATGTTTTTTCGATTTGAGGGTTTCTTTCAAATATTTTATTTTCTGTTCTCTGCTTGAAATTTTCTTTGAATTCGTTTTTGTCTCATTAATTTATTTTATTTCATTTATGTTGATGTTGATGCTATTTAAGGTTCTGTTCTGTGATGAACCGAAATTCACAGAATTTTTGTTTACCTGAGCTGGTCAAAACATTTTTTTTTTGTGAGAATACTTTGACCAGTTTTCACGGCATTTTCGGTTAATTTTTGAATGCTTTGAATCCGTTTTTTGAATTTCATTTTATTCCTCTATTAACTTGGATGTTTAGAGGTTTGTGTGCCTTTTATTATAAGTTGATATACAAAACATTAACATCAATCCTTTGATCAAGTTAAATTTTTGTTTTCACCCTTTTAGAACTGATGAGACTATCATAAAGAGATTCAGGGGTGCCCAACTCCCCTAAGAGCGAGGGCGCACCTCCCTAAATATCACGAAGCCCCCCCCCCAGAAAAGTGAAAAATACCCCTCAAAACACCCCCTTAAAACTTTCAATGGCGCAGTCTGCACCGTAACCCCCCCCCCCCAGGTGGCCACCCCTGAAGAGAGATTTTAAAACTTTGTGGATTTTTCATGCTTTACGTACATATATTTTTTTTGTCTATTTAAAAATGTGTTTAAACGTCACAATTGCAAAGTTTAGCTGCTTCTGGGTTAATATGTGTTGAGTTTCGTTTTTTCTTCAAACATTTCCTAAAAAATATTTTCAACGTTTAAAATTTCAGCAAAGGTATTCGGGGCCCGATTAAGATATCGAGGGGTCATAGACCAATATTTTTTTTGAGGGGGGGGGGGCGTTTCCAACCTTTTTCCATTGGCTAAAACAATTTTAGTCGCAAACTAAAGTAGTTTCAGTCATTTGAGGGCCCCTAAATATCGTGGGTCCTAGGCCACGGCCTAGTTGGCCTATTCAGTAATAAAATCCTGGAGGTGTTTAGGTGTTCGATTTATTTTTAAAGAGATTCTTTGGTTTCTCGGGCTGTGGGACCCATAGTGGTGTGCCCCCCCCCCCCCCTCCTGGCGGTATACAAATTTGTACGAATAGCTTTTACTGTACCTATATTTCTTCTTCGCTAAATTTTTAATTTAAATTTTATTGACCGCTTTAGAATGAACCTTAATATGAAAATGTTGAGATTAACTGCAATTATTGAGTGTTGTAATCAGGAAATCAATTACACTTATTTTGTTCCATACTTTTTAGTGAGAACCAAGCTTATAGAAATAGTCTTAATAAAGAAAAAAACATTAGATTATTTCATCGAATCTTTTGGATTCGTGCTTTCTCGCCAGAACTTCTTTGAATTTGCCGATCACCCTTAAACGTTTCAACCTTAGCTACGGGCCTCGACTTACTAATTTGTTACGTTTCTTTTACTATTTTATAACTGAGATCGAACAAAACACTATATTTCTATTTTCACTTGAAAGTGATTACTTGAAAATGTTAGGCAACAAAACCGTTTGCTGACAGTTGCTATTAGTTAAGTTAAAAAGCTAGCAAACTAGGGGACGGCTACAGAAAGTTCGGTAAGCATTCAAGCTAGCTGATTGCCATAATGGCAGTTATTTTCTCATTAGTATCTTTTTATACATGTAATCGAACCAATTGGTAGTCAGTTTTTAAAAAATGCAAGGAGAGTCAGTGAAAAGGAAAGGAAAAAAGAAGCCCGGAGTCGGAGTCGGCATGTTTTGTAACGACTCCGACTCCAACTCCATTACCCCAAAATCAGTCCTCCAGTTATAATTCGTTTTGAAAAAAGTTCGTTTTGTAAACGTGCCCCGGTCTACCCTGATCCACCGAAAGAGGGGGCTCTACACCGGGTTGCCTTTTTCCCGTCCAAAACTTGTTTTTTTTTTTTTTTTTTTCATCCCGCTGGGAAATACTTGGAAGAAATACCGGGAAAAGTGGTAAATTAGATAAAAATAGAACAACGTTTAAAAGCACAAAAAGGATAAAAAGTTTTTAAAAACGCAGACATATTTCGGAGGCAATAGGAAGGAGGCTATTGCCTCCGAAACATGTCTGCGTTTTTAAAAACTTTTTATCCTTTTTGTGCTTTTAAATGTTGTTCTATTTTTATCTAATTTACCTTGCACAAAGCTATCGCTTTTCAAAAGTGGTAAATACCGGAAAAAACTTCTAAATAACAATATGTGAGAAATATTTTGACTATCTGAATCTGATGTGTAGAATGAAGGTTAGAAATAAATAGTTATTACAAATTCTCCTTGGGTTTTTAATTATTGTGTAAGAAAGGAATATAAATAAATAAGAATAGGGAAGTTGCAACCTATTAAATGTTCATATTTTAGCTATTGGATATTGTTAATTGACCCTCCAAACTGAAAAATTCACCATCGCCGAATTTTAAACCACCGTGATTTTTTATGAATTTTTAAAAATCCATGCGCAAAAGTGCGCTCTTCTGAAACGTCACGAGCCTACGTCACAGGGCATTAATGAGCAGCCTTCCGCCGAAGATCCCTTGTTTTCGCTAGGGAAATTTTGAGCGTGCTGATACAGTAGAGAACCAATTATCCGGGAAGTTCGGGACCATAGCTATCCCGGATATCTGCATTTCCCGGTTTTCTGGATCGCTAAAAAGAGCTTTTGGCCGACTGTTTATGAAACTTAAATTACTATAATAAAAAGTAATACGTATTGAAATAAGAAGAAAACAGTTCAGGAATGCTTATCAATATCGAAACATTAAAAACTACTTGTGAGAGAATAATTTAAACACCAAAAACCTTAAGTTATTTAATAAGACCTGAGACCCTCACATTCATTTTGAAAAGGAAAAAAAAAAAAAAAAAACACCAATTTTTGATGTTTTAAAATGAAAGAATGAAGGGAGGGGCAAGAAACAAGTTTTTGAACGTAAATGTGCGATTCTTCTACTATAGTGTATGAGAGAATTTGCTGTAAACGGTTTTAATATTGAAGGCTTTTCAATAAAATATTGCATTTTTTAAAGAATGGCGGGAAAATCGCCAAAAGGTTGCCGGTTTTCTGGTTTCCCTGTTTTTTGGTTCCCGGATAAAAGGTTCTGCACTGTATTTTTATTTTTTAGAAATTCAATAATCCTTTTGAACACACTATGGATACCGGATTCGTTAAAACATAATCTAAATAATCTTCCTCATGTAACATCAATGATGATATTCGAATATTTACGAGAGGATGAGAGGTTTAATGTTCCAGAAACGCGAGGAGTTAAATGCTAGGAGATAAGCCTTTTACGTTTCATCTTCGAAGCCGAATGCGTGACCTTCGGCTTCTCCCCTATCGGAAGAGTGCATGACGTCACTTCCTATGCCATTTGACGTCACAAGCGCTTGAACTTAAAAATTAATTTAAAAAAAAACTACTTATCGTATCGCAAAATTTTTTTCACCTATGATGTTCATACATGTTACCCTATCATATAAAAATAAAATTGAAAAATTGAAAACTTCCCTATTATTGCATAATAACATAAAATTTGCTCACAATTTCTTTTATCAATAATTAATTTCCTAAATAAATATTTTTGATCACAATAAACTAAAATTTTTAAACTTTAAAATACCAGGGTCATCAAGAGAAGCAACAAATAATTTGTGTTAAATTTAAATAAAATTTGCAAAAAGTCTCTTAATTAGTGTTTCGTTATATGATGCTAAGATCCAATGTGGAAGTAGAAGACGAAGAATATAAACACGATTATGATTTGTAATTTGTGTATTGTTTTTCAAGCTATTATTTACTTAGAACTAAATTCTAATATTTTAAAAGATTGTTCTGAATTTATATTTTTAATAATCAGTTTTTCTCGTGTGGGAAAAACATAGTATTTCCCAGGACGGTAAGTACCGGTGGCGGGAAAAACCTTTCCAACCTTTGCTCTGCATCACACTCCTTCTCCACACCCTCTCCCCTTACAAGGTAAATAATCAAAAAAAAAAAAAAAAAAAATTAAAAAAGTAAATAAATAAATAAAAATAAATAAAGAAAAAAAAAACGTACAATTCAGAAATAATAATAAATAAAATAACGCACCTTTAATAGATTTTGTAAAAATGGTATGAAATTTCGTTCTACTAAAGGTAAAGTCAAGTAAAACTTCAAACACATGTTTTTTATACATGAATTTAACTTTTGTTTTATTATTTAACATGTCCAAAAAGGAAAAGCACATTTGGAAAAAATAACTTTTTCACATTTTAGCGGGGAGGGCCCCCGGAACCCTCATACCAGGGGGCCCCTTTCCAGTACCTAACCGACCACCCCAGAAGGAGCCAGTCCGGGCCTGTGATTCAATGAAGCAACTTCAGGTTGTTCTTTTTATCCGGAAATATTATTATGTTGTTTTTTAAACCAAATTTTGAGTTCCAAAAAGTAAAACCAATTATTTATGTGTATATATTCAAGTCTCGCTGTGAATAGCATGTTCTACCACAAATGGAAAACTTAGATTTTTCATTCTGTTGTAAATTTTTACTTTGCTAACAAACCTAATTTCAAAATTTACGTTCTCATTTTTAATACCTTAAATTCAAATGTTTTTGACTACAAAAATATATTTTTCTCTAAAAAATATGAAAAACTGATATTATTTGAGTGATGCAGCCAAGATTGAACTCTAGTTCTCTCAATCCTTTATTTGAGGACTTGGGGGAGGGGGATTAGACATTGCTGCCTCTCTTTTAAAATTTAAATTTATGTAGAGATAAACAAACTTGTAGGAAATGGTGCAAAGCAGCAAATTTGTACAAAATGGGATGTTAGTTGTAGTTTTTCTCAACTATTTCAGGGGTCTGGCCAGAGGATATTTGGGTCCGTTAACGGACCCTTCACAAAAATCCGATCAACCAAAACGGACCTTTCACAAAATCCCGATCAAACAAAACGGACCTTTCACAAAATCCCGATCAAACAAAACGGACCCTTCACAAAATTCTGATAAACAAGATCGGATCTTTCACGAATTGTTAATTGAAAGAGCAAATCTGAAAGCAAAACAATGCATATTTCTGTGTATAAACCGATAATTTTTGGAACCTTTTTTGAAGTCAAATTAGAGGGATCAGCTTATACAAAATCGGCTAATTTTGAAAGAAAAAAATCGGCACTCTTACGAAGCTCCTGCAAGCGATAAATAATTGCTACTGCCAAATAAATATAATGGTTGTTTGTTTGTTTTATCACAGCTAATTAGCAGCGGTGTTGTTGTAAACTTTTCTGAAAAGGCATTGATAAGCACTTTTCTCCCTGCTCATGATTTAATAAACAATAACAATAATAATATATATCTGCGAAATGAACTTAGAACTGCAAAAGGATAGTAAGGGTGGGGAAAAAATATGATCGCTTCAGATAGGGTTACCAACTTCAAAATTATCACCACTTAGCATCTGGCGTTGAACCTTTATAATGACTTGATGAGAAAATATTCTCATTTTACTAGCTTGTCAGTCAATATTTGCGTTTTTACAGTGCGGTGCGATGTTTAATTGTTATTTTTGGGAGAAAATTGTATGGGTTTTGATTTTTCGATGCTAACAAGGATGATTAACTTTAAATAAACTCTTTTAATTACCTTTTTTTTCTTTAGATGTCTACATTTTGAAAAATGCAATCCTTTAAATCTGATATGAGAGTCATATTTTGTTCTTTTTTCGAGCTAACTTCGCTTTATTAGGATGCAAATAAATGAAAAGTCTCTTTATTTCTGTTAGAACTCTCATTTCAAGTTTTTAAAGCAAAATTCCATTTTCTGTTATGAGTCAAAAATTAAAATGCTGAATAGATGGTTTATTTTATTTCATTTATTTATTTTTTTTGCTTCAACTCTGTCCACAGATGTTAATGAAATGTTTATCATAGGACTCTAAAATGCAATTTTAAATTAATTTTATCAAAAATATTTCTTTTACAAGTCGTTTTTATACTTTTGATGCCTTTACTTTGAGAATTGCGATCTCTTTGCATCCGCTATCGGAATCCGATTTTTCGAATTTTTGATGTTTATTACGCTTTGTTAAGAGGTAAACAATTAAAATAACTTTTTTGTTAAAATCACGGAATTTATACGTTTTAAACGAAATTCTGTGCTTTTTAAGAGTGTCTTGGGTCACAAAGTTAAGTGCTGAACCCTATTCTGAATTTTATTTATTTATTTTTTTTTGTTACAATTATTTTAAATACTAGACAGAAATATTTGTAGTATAATTTAACAAAATGTAGAATGGTAGATAAATATTGATACTTGAGAGAGCGATGCCCCCCCCCCCCCCGCCAAATTTCAGAAAAACACTCCAGAATGATCGATATAGAAGAGGAAAACACTCAACTTTAAGTTTAATTGATGCAGTTTGTGCCATCTCTAAATTATAAAATTTCGTTTTAACAAAAAAATTCTTTTTTTTTTCGAAATTAATTATTTTTCACAAAATTTATTCATTTTTCACAAAATTATTTAATTTTTCACAAAAAATGGACCCTGTGAAAAATTCTGGACAGACCCCTGGTTATCCCCATTTTCCTGATATTTTTTTTACAAACACTATTTTTAGAACAGTATGTGCTATGTATTGTATTAATTACTACGTAATTATTTTACACATAATTAATGGGGGAAAAAATCTTGTATTGAAACTGGTAAATTTGCAATATTTTTGGTGAATTTTGGAATGTCATGGACTCTAGCGGTTATTTTGATCTCATCCCTTTTCTGCATATTTTTTCAATTCTCTGCCCACTCTCATCCCAGTGATGTATAAAATTTTAAAATATAATTCACTGATAATGGGGCATTGCAGTCAATTGGGCCTTTCTCTGCATTTTGGGAACAATATATTTGTGCATGTGTATATATAATATGTATCAAGTACTTTGCCCCCCTGGAAAACTTTGAAATGGTGTACCTAAACTTCTCTAAATATTTCCGCTGAGTCCATAAAGTTTTTTACAAGCCCTTAAAAAGTCCTTAATTTTCACTTTTAAAAATCAGTTTGAACCCTGTATTTAAATTCAATTCTCACAAAAAAAAAAAAAAAAAAATGGGGCGACAATTGTGACATGTCACTAGAAAAAACTGGATTTTACTAGTACAGATGACTGCAAATGTACTACTCAAAGTTGCACTAATATGTTTGGATATATACAATGCATATGTGTGTTTTGTTGCATGAATATTAGTTATAGGATTTGTATTTATAAGAAAACTGTTTTAATGATTTAATATTAACTTTGTTTATATTGACATTAAAATTGTTCACAATTAAATCAGATTGCAAAGTTTATTAGGAATAAAATAGCGTGCCGTGTAAACAGGCCTGTTATTTCAAAATTTTCCCGGGTGGAGAAGGGCAAAAGGTACTCAATGAATTTTAATCAAGAAATGACAAAAACCGCATCTACATGCAGTGAAATCCCCATTTTACATTTCTCATGGGATTGGGTTAAAAGATGTAAAACATGGGAAATACATAGAAAACAAAAATCAAATGGAAAAAAACTAAAGGTAGTAAGGATGACTCTTTCAAAAGGGCAAGAGGTCTATCTTTTGCGAAAAGAACATCAGTAGTAAGAGCCGCGGTATAAGGGTCAGAAGGAGGGAAACAACTCAACAGTGGGAAGGGGGCGTGGTCCTCCGCCATCTTGGATGATCACGTGATCATCTTGTAATCTTTCAGGAGGGGTATTTTCGGATGACGTCATTTTGCGTCAGTTATTTTCTTTTAATTTTTTGAATATTTAATTTCTTGATTATTAATTTTCTTAATTATTTAATTTCTAATTATTTCTTAATTATTTAATTTCTAAATATTTACTGAACGTGATTCATGAGTGTAATCTAAAATGCTACGGCCGGGAATCGAACCCTCGGCCTCTGGAGAGGAGCTTTGCATGCTAACCACTAGACAAGACAAGTTATTACCAATGGAGAAAAATAAAGTGTTAAATGGAAACTCATTTGTGGCGCCATCTATCGGGGAACATCTCTGAACGGATAGTCAGAATTTTATCCAGTGCTGATGGCGCCATCTAGTGATGTTAAAAATGTTTAATTGTGAATTCTTATTTAAAAAAAAATATTTTTGGAAGGAATAATGCTTAGCTGCGAATTAAAATGTTATGGAGTGGATTTGAACTCGTGACATAAAGATTCTTCAGTCGGCGGTATGGTCAACGCATTAGACCGCTCGGCTGAAGAATCTTACAAAGAAGTAGCAATTTAAAGTTCATATACTCACACAGGGGATAATTTTTCAATTAAATGATGAAAGTCAAGAGTAGATGAATCAGACAAAGGAATTTTAATGACAAAGAGCCTAATCAAAGCAACGTGATCTAATAAATCCTTCAGAGAGAGATAAAATATTTATTTTTGCTTTTAAGAGGGGTGATTGCTACATGATTGAGAAATTTTCTTGTTTAAATTTGTTCCAAACAGGATGACCAATTCAATGAGACTACGTCACAAGTCTCAATTACTGGACGAATCAGAGTTCAGATTTTTATCAGCTTATCTGAGCAATTCTAGCTTTATTTCAGTAAAGACATCAGTTTGAAGTGTTCTGCTGTCGGGTTCACTAGACTTTTACACCATGAGCTTCAAGGGTCAGAAACGAAAATGCGACAGTACAAGCAACTCTGCCAAGTCGGCAAAATTTGACGAAATTAAAGTAAGTATTGCTCCTTTATTCGTTTTCGAAAATAAAAATAAAGTATTTGTTTGAAAGCTTTTTGGTTTATTCTAATTTTCTTTTGCTTCTATTGCAGCCGGGAGACCCATTTTTGGAGAAAGAAGTGCGAGAAGGACTTTTTCCGATTGGAGAAGAGGTGTTCGTGTATCCAAATACTTTCCAGAAGAACGTCAGCCTGTAGATACGAAAAATTCACAAATATGGAGAAAAGTACTATCCGACGAAGGAAGGGATCTCCTTGCGGCCTTGGTGGGCTACAGATATCATAGGAAGGAAATCAGTGCCTCAAACCAAGCAACAACTGCGTACGATATTTGAACATGAACTCACCATCGAGAGCAATGACTTTGCTCATTTCAAATTCACGCGTTTAGCACCAAATGGAGAGCCCCGATCAATCACACTATCGGCAGAGCAATGGACTGAAATGATCCGACGACAAAATGCTATTACGAATGCGTTGCTAGAGCATGTATTCCGTGAAATGGACTTTTTGAACGCGTACAGTACCATAACGAATACCCCAGTAGCAAAAAGCACCTTGCCTGCTTCGTTGGATACAAGTTTGGGGACGCATTACCTTCACAACGTGCTAGAGAGTGTTCTGTGTAAAATGTTCAAAGACAAGGGACTTAAAGATCCCGAAATGTTAGCTGAAGAACTGCACGGGAATCGCATTGAGAATTTTAATTCTCTTGCACTAGCTATGGACGTTTTAGAAATGGCCGAAGAATTTCGGGAAAATTTGTGGGAAGACCCCACATTTTTGTGTATGAAGCCCGCAATGTATGTAACTGAACATTTTGTAACTAACATTTTCAAAGTTCTGTCTTCTGTCCGTGAAAAACTATGTCCATCAGACGCATTTGAGTATTTTGAATAAAAATGTACACAAATGAAAATTTGATATTATGTTTGTAAATTGCTTTAAGAAAAAAATAAAATGTCATTGCTAAGAAAAAATTGTGCCGTTATTGTAACATTTTTCAAGAAGGAAAAAAGAAGTTCTGCATTAAAAAAAAAAAAAAGATATTGTTACATTTTAATAACACATTCTCGGGGGAAATATATGCGAAATACGTTGCTTATACTAAATTTTGTCTTTGTTGTATTAGTTCGAAAGAAAAAAAAGTTATTCTGCATTGAAAAAAAAAAACTTTACAGACAACTCAGATTAAAACTTTGGAAAAAAAATATTTTCCGTAATATGTTATTAGGAAAAAATAATATGTTTGTTAAAATACAATAAAACTATGATTTAGTTTTCTGGATTGTAGAAATGAGGCAGAAAAATAAAATTTATATCAATACGTTTTTCAAAATTTATAATTTTCTCTTTGTATTTTTTCCATATATCCGAGTTACATGAAGCGTATGATGTCTCGGAAGCAAAGGGGGAGGAGAACGGTTCTAGTTCTGTGTATTGTTTTCAATCCATTGACATGTTTAAGCTTTATTATCTAATTTTAGCCTTTCTCTTAGTATTAGTGGAAGTCCTTGGCATGTACTAATCTATTGAAATATCACAAAAATTATATTTTCATTCAGACTTAATTACAAAACCGTACAATGAGACGAAGAAAGCATCAACAGTATAAGTATTACTTACAAGAAAGTGCATATAGAAAGATATGAAAGAGTGATGTCGAAGTCTAATCCATCAACTATATTCAACAACACAATAAAAACACAAGTTTCTTTTAAAATGATAAACATCATTTATTCACACACAGTGAAAAACAATTAAACAAACTTACACCTTTAAGGGAAAACTCTTCAAAACTTTCAAGCATATTCTTAACATCGATTACATTGAATAAATCAGACACAAAACATTTTAAACATGGACTGTCAACATTCAGAGTAACGAACTCACGAGCCAAGGCTTCCCAATTAGCATTATAAAGAGCCTGTTCGAAAAAAGTGTCGAATTTTCGTCCCCTTCTTAATGATTCACATTCATGCACTCTCATGTAAAAAATGAATATATTTTTACAATCCGTGCATTCTTTTTTAGAAAGACAGTTTATGTTTCGTATGAGTTTATTAAATAGGCACTTACGTAGAGAATCAGCTAATACATCAATTCTTTGTGCTGTGCATGTGTTGATTTCATCACATCGACTACCACAGGGATATTTTTTCTCAATTTCCGAAAGGATGTGCTCTTTTAGAGTACAAGTCATAAGTTTGTCTTTGACACTACGTGAGATACAAGGGGACGCGTAACACAATTTGTCAATCTAGCTTTCCATAAGTAGCACTCTCTCTGGCATCAACTGGAACACTTCTCGTTTTAGTTTGAACAATCTTTGCACACAAACACAGATGTTACCATTTGCACTCTCGTTGAATACACAAACGTTCTTTTCTACAACAAAAGCGAAATCACGGTCTTCGATTAATTTTTGATTTATATTTTTACGTAGACTTGAAATAAGCGAACTCCACACATCTGGTTCTAAGAAAATACCATCCTTAGTTGGACGAAGAATACCATCTTTCCCACATGTGTATCTTCTAATCTGCACGCGTGTACGTTTCCGAAAAGAATTCACTAAAGTGAAAATATTATCACCCAAGTGTATCATATCATCTGGCTGGGGAGTAGGCTCAATGTACATTTTCGTGCTCGTTGCATCCATCTGTTCAACTTCAAGCTTCAAAGTTTCAGAATGATTTCCAGCAACGTCACTCATTCTTAACTTTTTCATAGGATTAGAAGTCTCAATACCAAAATATTTTTTCTTTGAACTTAAAAGATAAAGCAAACTAGGTTTTAACACTAGCGTGTTAAGAAAAATCCTAAGTATATAGAGCAAAATTACACGACGTCTTTCCAAGCACAGAATCACACTGAAAATGATTCTCCAAACATCCACTATAAACCAACGCATATTCACTTTAACCAAAGAGAAGAAGTGTACATATGTTTCATGCTACTGACGTCATAGAATATCACATGAACTTTTGAGTAGAGTTGAGTTGTTTTCCACAGTATTCGGATTTTTAGAAAATGCCATGCGTGCGATTTCTCGGAAGCAAAGGGGGAACTGTGAGGGTGGCAAATCAAGGGTGTAGTAGCAATCCTTTACTCATTCCTGGTCTGGTGAATCACCTTGCCGGGAACGATGATTAATCAATGGAAGAAAAGGATCCGAACACATGCAGCACCGAGTAATAAAGCGGTTCAATGAATGAAGTTTCAAAAAAAAAAAAAAAAAACTGATCTTATAATAAATGCTTTTAATTAAAAAAAAGCTTTCTTAGTTTCCGAAATCCGTCTCTTAATATCAGAAAGAATATCGTTCTGAATGAACATTGATCCTAGTTAAATGAAATTTCTTAGCGTTTCAAACTTAAAGTTCCCAATCACAAGATAATTTTGGAAGTAAACAACTCTAGTACAGGACATTTTTTTACACTTTTTATTCTAAGCTTAGTTATATGAGTCTATGATTTATTTAGTTTTCAATATTTAGAGCATGGAAATTTTAAATTCTCATTGTTTTCCTATGTGAGTTTAAGTTTTATCAGTCCTTGATTTTGCACTTCTACATTTCTTGCAAAAGTTTACCATTATGAAACTTAGTTTATATCATTTTGACTTTGCAATGGTTACATTTTAATAAATTTTGCGATGTGATTAGTACTTTTAAATACTGTCTCTTCATTTTTAACTAGAGAAATCTTAGTTTTTTGGTAATTTAAAATTAGAAGTTCTGTATTTTCATTCAACGTTTTTGTTATGTGTGCGTAAATTTCTACAATTCATGATCAATATTGTTATATTTTTTTGACTAAATTTTATTATAAGAATAATAAATGTTTTTGAACTCAGAAATTCTTACAATTTGACAAATACAAGTGTGTCAAAAGTTTATTAATTCCTGCTTGATACTTTGCTTTTGCTATGTGTTTAGTACTAATTTTCTCACTTGTGTTTAACGAGAGAAGTTAAACACAAGCGAAAATGCAGAAATTCTAAGTTTTTTCAAATTGCAAGTTCTACGTTTTCATCTGATCAAGATTTCAATTTTCTTTATGATGAGTTTATAACTTGTATTTTTTGGCGGGGCACAAAGGCGCGGGATTAAAAAGCACAAGCACATTTCATCGAGAGTCAATGGGAAATAAATCCCATGCCTCTGCGCCCCGCCCAAAAATACAAGTTATGAACTCATCATAAAGAAAATTGAAATCTTGATCTGATCTCGACCACTATATCATCTATTTACATCGAGTGTAAAGAAACATCTCCCCACACACCAACTTTTTTTTTTTTTTTAAATTGGAAAACGAACTTTGTGTTTGCCTGTTATAAAGATAACCTTTTTAAATTTACCAGGAACTATAGAACTTTTACTAAAACGTAAATTTAGAAAAGAGTTATAGTATTGATATACCTGCATTATCTTATTTGCACATGAGTACTTTGCTCAATTAATCATGATATGATAAATATTTACTGACACATAAACACATTGAATGAAAATTTATAATTTCTAAGTTCAAAATACCAAAAACTAAGATTTCTCTAGTTAAACATAAGAGTGTGAATGGGATTGTAAAAGCACTAATCACTTAGCAAAACTTAATCAAAATGCAAATAAATAAGTAAAATAATAAAACCAAGTCAAAAAGATTAAGATTCATCTTGTAAAACTTTGAAAATATAACTCAAGGTACCGAGTAGGGACCAAAAATCTTTAGACTCACATAGCAAAACTTAAAAGAAAAAGTGCAATAAGTTCTGAACCCAAAAACAACCAATATTCGTATAGTAAATTTTAGACAAAAATATCTAGTACTTATACATAAATAGTACTAATCGAGAAATTTTTGCATGCAACAACAAAAACGTTGGGTGAAAACGTAGAATTTGCAATTTGAAAAAACTTAGAATTTCTGCATTTTCGCTTGTGTTTAACTTCTCTCGTTAAACACAAGTGAGAAAATTAGTACTAAACACATAGCAAAAGCAAAGTATCAAGCAGGAATTAATAAACTTTTGACACACTTGTATTTGTCAAATTGTAAGAATTTCTGAGTTCAAAAACATTTATTATTCTTATAATAAAATTTAGTCAAAAAAATATAACAATATTAATCATGAATTGTAGAAATTTACGCACACATAACAAAAACGTTAAATGAAAATACAGAACTTCTAATTTTAAATTACCAAAAAACTAAGATTTCCCTAGTTAAAAATGAAGAGACAGTATTTAAAAGTACTAATCACATCGCAAAATTTATTAAAATGTAACCATTGCAAAGTCAAAATGATATAAACTAAGTTTCATAATGGTAAACTTTTGCAAGAAATGTAGAAGTGCAAAATCAAGGACTGATAAAACTTAAACTCACATAGGAAAACAATGAGAATTTAAAATTTCCATGCTCTAAATATTGAAAACTAAATAAATCATAGACTCATATAACTAAGCTTAGAATAAAAAGTGTAAAAAAATGTCCTGTACTAGAGTTGTTTACTTCCAAAATTATCTTGTGATTGGGAACTTTAAGTTTGAAACGCTAAGAAATTTCATTTAACTAGGATCAATGTTCATTCAGAACGATATTCTTTCTGATATTAAGAGACGGATTTCGGAAACTAAGAAAGCTTTTTTTTAATTAAAAGCATTTATTATAAGATCAGTTTTTTTTTTTTTTTGAAACTTCATTCATTGAACCGCTTTATTACTCGGTGCTGCATGTGTTCGGATCCTTTTCTTCCATTGATTAATCATCGTTCCCGGCAAGGTGATTCACCAGACCAGGAATGAGTAAAGGATTGCTACTACACCCTTGATTTGCCACCCTCACAGTTCCCCCTTTGCTTCCGAGAAATCGCACGCATGGCATTTTCTAAAAATCCGAATACTGTGGAAAACAACTCAACTCTACTCAAAAGTTCATGTGATATTCTATGACGTCAGTAGCATGAAACATATGTACACTTCTTCTCTTTGGTTAAAGTGAATATGCGTTGGTTTATAGTGGATGTTTGGAGAATCATTTTCAGTGTGATTCTGTGCTTGGAAAGACGTCGTGTAATTTTGCTCTATATACTTAGGATTTTTCTTAACACGCTAGTGTTAAAACCTAGTTTGCTTTATCTTTTAAGTTCAAAGAAAAAATATTTTGGTATTGAGACTTCTAATCCTATGAAAAAGTTAAGAATGAGTGACGTTGCTGGAAATCATTCTGAAACTTTGAAGCTTGAAGTTGAACAGATGGATGCAACGAGCACGAAAATGTACATTGAGCCTACTCCCCAGCCAGATGATATGATACACTTGGGTGATAATATTTTCACTTTAGTGAATTCTTTTCGGAAACGTACACGCGTGCAGATTAGAAGATACACATGTGGGAAAGATGGTATTCTTCGTCCAACTAAGGATGGTATTTTCTTAGAACCAGATGTGTGGAGTTCGCTTATTTCAAGTCTACGTAAAAATATAAATCAAAAATTAATCGAAGACCGTGATTTCGCTTTTGTTGTAGAAAAGAACGTTTGTGTATTCAACGAGAGTGCAAATGGTAACATCTGTGTTTGTGTGCAAAGATTGTTCAAACTAAAACGAGAAGTGTTCCAGTTGATGCCAGAGAGAGTGCTACTTATGGAAAGCTAGATTGACAAATTGTGTTACGCGTCCCCTTGTATCTCACGTAGTGTCAAAGACAAACTTATGACTTGTACTCTAAAAGAGCACATCCTTTCGGAAATTGAGAAAAAATATCCCTGTGGTAGTCGATGTGATGAAATCAACACATGCACAGCACAAAGAATTGATGTATTAGCTGATTCTCTACGTAAGTGCCTATTTAATGAACTCATACGAAACATAAACTGTCTTTCTAAAAAAGAATGCACGGATTGTAAAAATATATTCATTTTTTACATGAGAGTGCATGAATGTGAATCATTAAGAAGGGGACGAAAATTCGACACTTTTTTCGAACAGGCTCTTTATAATGCTAATTGGGAAGCCTTGGCTCGTGAGTTCGTTACTCTGAATGTTGACAGTCCATGTTTAAAATGTTTTGTGTCTGATTTATTCAATGTAATCGATGTTAAGAATATGCTTGAAAGTTTTGAAGAGTTTTCCCTTAAAGGTGTAAGTTTGTTTAATTGTTTTTCACTGTGTGTGAATAAATGATGTTTATCATTTTAAAAGAAACTTGTGTTTTTATTGTGTTGTTGAATATAGTTGATGGATTAGACTTCGACATCACTCTTTCATATCTTTCTATATGCACTTTCTTGTAAGTAATACTTATACTGTTGATGCTTTCTTCGTCTCATTGTACGGTTTTGTAATTAAGTCTGAATGAAAATATAATTTTTGTGATATTTCAATAGATTAGTACATGCCAAGGACTTCCACTAATACTAAGAGAAAGGCTAAAATTAGATAATAAAGCTTAAACATGTCAATGGATTGAAAACAATACACAGAACTAGAACCGTTCTCCTCCCCCTTTGCTTCCGAGACATCATACGCTTCATGTAACTCGGATATATGGAAAAAATACAAAGAGAAAATTATAAATTTTGAAAAACGTATTGATATAAATTTTATTTTTCTGCCTCATTTCTACAATCCAGAAAACTAAATCATAGTTTTATTGTATTTTAACAAACATATTATTTTTTCCTAATAACATATTACGGAAAATATTTTTTTTCCAAAGTTTTAATCTGAGTTGTCTGTAAAGTTTTTTTTTTTCAATGCAGAATAACTTTTTTTCTTTCAAACTAATACAACAAAGACAAAATTTAGTATAAGCAACGTATTTCGCATATATTTCCCCCGAGAATGTGTTATTAAAATGTAACAATATCTTTTTTTTTTTTTTTAATGCAGAACTTCTTTTTTCCTTCTTGAAAAATGTTACAATAACGGCACAATTTTTTCTTAGCAATGACATTTTATTTTTTTCTTAAAGCAATTTACAAACATAATATCAAATTTTCATTTGTGTACATTTTTTTTTTCACATTTTTATTCAAAATACTCAAATGCGTCTGATGGACATAGTTTTTCACGGACAGAAGACAGAACTTTGAAAATGTTAGTTACAAAATGTTCAGTTACATACATTGCGGGCTTCATACACAAAAATGTGGGGTCTTCCCACAAATTTTCCCGAAATTCTTCGGCCATTTCTAAAACGTCCATAGCTAGTGCAAGAGAATTAAAATTCTCAATGCGATTCCCGTGCAGTTCTTCAGCTAACATTTCGGGATCTTTAAGTCCCTTGTCTTTGAACATTTTACACAGAACACTCTCTAGCACGTTGTGAAGGTAATGCGTCCCCAAACTTGTATCCAACGAAGCAGGCAAGGTGCTTTTTGCTACTGGGGTATTCGTTATGGTACTGTACGCGTTCAAAAAGTCCATTTCACGGAATACATGCTCTAGCAACGCATTCGTAATAGCATTTTGTCGTCGGATCATTTCAGTCCATTGCTCTGCCGATAGTGTGATTGATCGGGGCTCTCCATTTGGTGCTAAACGCGTGAATTTGAAATGAGCAAAGTCATTGCTCTCGATGGTGAGTTCATGTTCAAATATCGTACGCAGTTGTTGCTTGGTTTGAGGCACTGATTTCCTTCCTATGATATCTGTAGCCCACCAAGGCCGCAAGGAGATCCCTTCCTTCGTCGGATAGTACTTTTCTCCATATTTGTGAAATTTTCGTATCTACAGGCTGACGTTCTTCTGGAAAGTATTTGGATACACGAACACCTCTTCTCCAATCGGAAAAAGTCCTTCTCGCACTTCTTTCTCCAAAAATGGGTCTCCCGGCTGCAATAGAAGCAAAAGAAAATTAGAATAAACCAAAAAGCTTTCAAACAAATACACTATTTTTATTTTCGAAAACGAATAAAGGAGCAATACTTACTTTAATTTCGTCAAATTTTGCCGACTTGGCAGAGTTGCTTGTACTGTCGCATTTTCGTTTCTGACCCTTGAAGCTCATGGTGTAAAAGTCTAGTGAACCCGACAGCAGAACACTTCAAACTGATGTCTTTACTGAAATAAAGCTAGAATTGCTCAGATAAGCTGATAAAAATCTGAACTCTGATTCGTCCAGTAATTGAGACTTGTGACGTAGTCTCATTGAATTGGTCATCCTGTTTGGAACAAATTTAAACAAGAAAATTTTTTAATCATGTAGCAATCACCCCTCTTAAAAGCAAAAATAAATATTTTATCTCTCTCTGAAGGATTTATTAGATCACGTTGCTTTGATTAGGCTCTTTGTCATTAAAATTCCTTTGTCTGATTCATCTACTCTTGACTTTCATCATTTAATTGAAAAATTATCCCCTGTGTGAGTATATGAACTTTAAATTGCTACTTCTTTGTAAGATTCTTCAGCCGAGCGGTCTAATGCGTTGACCATACCGCCGACTGAAGAATCTTTATGTCACGAGTTCAAATCCACTCCATAACATTTTAATTCGCAGCTAAGCATTATTCCTTCCAAAAATATTTTTTTTTTAAATAAGAATTCACAATTAAACATTTTTAACATCACTAGATGGCGCCATCAGCACTGGATAAAATTCTGACTATCCGTTCAGAGATGTTCCCCGATAGATGGCGCCACAAATGAGTTTCCATTTAACACTTTATTTTCCTCCATTGGTAATAACTTGTCTTGTCTAGTGGTTAGCATGCAAAGCTCGTAATCCAGAGGCCGAGGGTTCGATTCCCGGCCGTAGCATTTTAGATTACACTCATGAATCACGTTCAGTAAATAATTAGAAATTAAATAATTAAGAAATAATTAGAAATTAAATAACTAAGAAAATTAATAATCAAGAAATTAAATATTCAAAAAATTAAAAGAAAATAACTGACGCAAAATGACGTCATCCGAAAATACCCCTCCTGAAAGATTACAAGATGATCACGTGATCATCCAAGATGGCGGAGGACCACGCCCCCTTCCCACTGTTGAGTTGTTTCCCTCCTTCTGACCCTTATACCGCGGCTCTTACTACTAACATCATTATACAGATCATTAATATTTTAGTTCATTTTAACACATTTAGTTGAGAATCTAAGGCTTTAGTTTGAAAATAGTCTGTAATAGTAGATTGTTTTTTAGCCATTGAGTTCAAAGAAAATGCAGCATCTTATAGGAATGAAATACTTCGAAAGTTTTTTTTTCCTTGGTCTTTATGAGAAAGATAAGTCTTTCACTATTTGCACTATAGTATTTGTAAGCCCCTAAACACAATATTAAAGGAGGGACTGGCTGTGCTTCCGACTCTTTTTGTTCATCTTTATTGGCAGACAAAAAGTTCGTAAGACTACGAATGAAGCACACACACACACACAACGTATTTGTTTTCATAAATTAACTTTCAGCAATGTGGATTATCTTCACAAAATCACAGATGAAACATAATGCTTATTTTAGAACTTTTTTTTTCAACTTCCTGTTGTTTTACGGTAATCCCATGCAAATAGACAATCCCCTACTCTTTGTTCATGTATGCAAAGGAAAAGCATTCCTCATGCAGACACTGATGCCAAAAATTTAATACCAATGAATTAAGATCGCCAATTTCTCAATTATCAAATCTTTCTCGCTTTTGCGAATAGCAGAATTTTTTCGTAGCGATTACAGGAACAGGTTACGTTAGATCCAAGAATTCATAAGATAGAAACAAAAAAAGAGTTTCATGATTACCGCAACATACTAGTTTTGTAGTTTTCTTAAATCTACAGAATTTTTGCTCCCCCCCCCTTACTGTCTTTTTCTTTTTGTGCATCATTTAAGTACACTGTTTTCTTTTCTTTCTTTTTTTTTTTTTTTTGTACTTTTTAATTTATTTTTTAATTTTTTCCAGCAATAATCTGGGCTGAAACACTGAATATCAACATGCAACGATGTCAGATCTCTAACTCGCATTAATAAACACTTTTCTTATCAACGTTCATCGGATGATTTGATTAAGGTTCAAAGGAATCCATCGTGACTCCCCAGGAGTATTGCATAACTTGCAATGAATCAATATTGAAGCAATGAGTGGTAATCTAATTCCACTCAAAAAGTGATCAACAGGATCTTCTATGGATTATTCTCAAAGATGGACTTGGACAGTTGGCATGTAAAAAAACGTGTTAAATAAAGTATTGTTGTCTTACACTGTTATGTTCTTCGTTTGAAGTTTCCTAAACAACAATTTAAGGTCGCCCAGATTGGGCTTGTAAATGTTCTCTGAAGACATTTTCTCAAACTTCAATGTTTCAGCCGTTTCATGAGAGTTTAAACAACAGAAAAGGACATTTTTTCTGTTGTTTAAAAGCTGTTTTATCAAACAACAAGTTTAAGGCAACGCATAAGAGTCCACCCTGATGATGAATCTTATTCTTGCAAATGGTTTTGAGAGCCCTTCCCAATTGCAAACATGTCTGAGAGATCACGCAGGTGAAGCATTCTTTTGAATGTCATCCAAAGGCAGTTTCTCGGCTTTTAATTCAAAGCAGCGCATGAGATTCCACGCTGTTGAATCAACCCCGATTCTTGTCAATTCCACCTAACAGCCTTGTCTGATACTTCAAAATTATAGCAACATATAAGAATTCAAAGGCATTTTCTGAAGCTTCCAAGGTAACACCAGCCATGGGATTCTATACTGGCGAAAAATCACATTGTTGTGAAAGTTGTTCAAAGGTATTTTCTCACGCTTCAAAGTTTAAGCTACACATGAGAACCCACACTGGCGAAAAGCCATACACTTGCGAAAGTTGCTCAAAGTCATTTTCAGAATTTTCCCAACTAAAAAGACACTTGTTGGTGCACAGTGGAAGTGGCGAAAAACTACATTCTTGCGGATATTGTTCCAAGGCTTTTTCTAATTCTTCACAGTTGAAGAAGCACATAAAAATTCACACTGGCGAAAAACCATACTGCTGCGAGTGCTGTCCAAAGGCCTTTTCTGAAGCTTCAAAATTGAAGCTGCACAGGCGAGTCCACACTGGCGAAAAGCCTTATTGTTGCGAATGCTGTACAAAGGCCTTTTCTAACTCGACGCAGTTGAAAATACATTTGAGAGTGCACACTGGTGAAAAGCCTTATGCCTGCGAGTTGTGTTCAAAGACCTACTCCCAGGCTTCAAATTTAAAGCAGCACATGAGGATCCACACTGGCGAGAAACCTTTTTCCTGCCTGTTATGCTCAAAAGCATTTTCTCAAGCTTCAAAATTGCAACAGCACATGAGCCTTCACGCTGGCGAGAAACCTTACTCCTGTACATTCTGTTCAAAAGCCTTCTCTGATGCTTCGAAGTTAAAGAAGCACACAAGGACTCACACTGACGAAAAAACATATTCTTGTGAATGCTGTCCAAAGGCGTTTTCTCAAGCTTCGAAGTTGAAGTTACACATGAGAGTGCACACTGGCAGGAAAGCACATTCTTGCGAAAGTTGTGCCAAGACATTTTTCGATCTTTCCCAGCTGAAGAGACGTTTGAGGGTGCATAATGGCGAAAAACCGTACTCTTGTGAGTGTTGTTCAAAGGCTTTTTCTCAGGCTTCAAATTTAAAGCAACACATGAGAGTCCACAATGGCAGCAACTCGACTCTTTTAAATTCCTTCTAAAGGCATTTTCTGTTGTTTCGGTGCTGGCATAATTTATGAGAACGTTTACTGGTAAAAGGGGTGCCCATCCCCCCCAAGTTCAATGGTGCAAATACCCCCCTCCCAAATTTTTCTCAAATCTCTTTCCGTTTTTTATTTCTCTTTTTTTATTTTATTAATTTTTTAAAAACATTTTTTATTTAAATTATTTTAAAAAATATTTTTTTATTTAATTTATTTTTAAAACATTTTTTGTTTAATTTTTTTTTTTTAAATATTTTTTATTTATTTAGTTTTAATTATTATTATTTTATTTGAAAAGTTCTGTGCTACGCAAATGACACACACACAGACAAGCTAAATTAAAAAATAAAATAAAATATAAAAAAATGAAATAAATAATTTAAATAAAAAATAAATCAATAAATAAGTTTAAACAAATTAAGTTAAAAAACATTTAAAAATCCTCCCCAAAAATTTTGATGGCGCAACTTGCGCCATAATCCCCCCTTGTGGGCACCCCTGACTGGTACAAAACCATAGTTGTGTGAATGTATGTTCAGAAATGTTTTTCCTCAGCTACATGCCAAATGAGTCATTCAAAAATCCCTGCCAGAACCATACTGCAATTATTTTTTCTGTAAGTTATTTTGCAGGGGTGCCACAGCTCCCAAGACTAAGGGAGAACACTCCCCCCCCCCCTCCCGCAAATATTGCAAAGACACCCCAAAGCGAAAGCACCCCCAAAATAAGAAAAATACCCCTCAAAACAACTGTTTTGCCCAAAAAAATTTCAATGGCGCAGTTCCCTCCCCTAGGTGGGCACCCCTGTATTTTGTTCTTCTTAAAGGTACATTTCTGTACCTGGAGTCAGACTAACATAAGTCGCATTCTTGCAGGGCAGCGGAAAAACAGTTGCTTGGTGCATAAAAACGATTGTAGTCTTGCTCTTTTAACACTGGTAAATTGTTACGAAGGTTTTTTTTTTTTTTTTAGAGTTACGTTCAATATGACTTAATGTAGAATAGGATTCTACATACAATGCACCAATAAATGGAAAATTGCAATTTTTAGACTTACTCAGTCTCGCTTTGAGGTACAGATATAAGGTCTATGCAACCGAAAATCCACATTTGAGTTAATGCTTTTCTGAAATATTTCCCAAAGTCTCAATACTAAAGAGATGTATGAAACTCTAATCTCAAGCATATTGATATTGTTAATACTGACTTTTATTAAGGGAAATTGGTACCCTGTATATGAGTAATGTTAACTTTTTGTACCACTAGCAAAAATACCCGGCGTTGCCTGGGTCAGTAATAATTATGAGAAACAATCGCTACTTTCCTTCATTTTCTGCTTTAACTGAAAGAACTCAAAACATATCGCTTTGACATGATAAAAATCGAGCTTGTTCTTACACATAAAAGTAAAATGGCAATAAGTATGAAGAACAAAATAGTTTTTTTTTAGAAACGAAAAAACAATATTTGAGCATACATAAATTTTGAGGAATTTTCAAAATATGAAATTAAACTTCGAACGTTGAAAAAGATTTATCAGTTATTGTTACCATTTTTTAAATTGAACATTGTAGTCTAGGCTGGAGCTGGACAGTAAACATTTTCATCCGAAATTTTTCCAAAATACGAAGTAAAATTTGGCGATTGTTTGAAATTTCGCGGAATGACAAATTGGTGGAATTTTTGTGCTGCTTATAGATTTGCTTAATTTAGTTGGCGGATTATTTACATTTTGACAAAGTTTTAAAGATTCTTTTAATGGCGATATTTTGGTTACATGGTGAAAACTGAGAAACAGTACTGCGTAGTTTTTAGCTTCAAAAACAGCGACTCTTGAAAAAATCTGCCTTAGCTATTCGGAACTCCAGCGCTCGAATACGCTACCTTGCGGTGATTTACAAAACTGCCGATGGAACTAAAACATTGCCACGTTTTAGTTCCATGTGTGTCTGTTGACTTAAACACAGGCAGTTTGTTCTGAGTATTTATTAACGCAATCGATGTGTCTTAGTTTGCTTTCAGCTACAGAAATTAATTCGTCCCCTAAGAGTATTCTCGAGCTTCTCAAAATAATGTTAGTTTTCCTTATTTCTTTCAAAAAAGTATTAAATGGTGGACGCGTAAACAAGAAAACTCTGGATTAACAAAATTGGATAACGTTATACCAGGTAAAATTTTTTATTGTATGAATTTGTAAGAATATGAGGTTTTTTTAATACAACAGGAACAATAGTTGTGAGAAACTTTCCAGGCCTACAATATCCCCATTAAAGAATAATTTTGTCAAAATATTTCCCTGAACTTTGTTTGCATAATATTTAAAGGCCAATAATGTGACAATTTACACGAATGCATTCCACAAGACTTTTTTTTTAAAATTCATGACACAGTTAAACAATAAATATAACTGTTGAAGGATGATTCTGCGCGGAAAATGGGATTTTCAATGTCCGTGCAATATACGTAATTCTTAGTTTAAAAATGTTTAGAAAATCATTAACATTAATAATGATACATATGTGTTTTTTAACACTTTTCTCAATTAATTTATACCTAGAAATAGTCGATAATTCAATACCTTATGATCGAACTAAAAGCATCAGAAAAAAAGAATCCTTTTTTGAAACTCAAATTGCTTTTAACGTGGAGTGAAAAAGTTGTGTGGTTGGTTATATTAGTTGATACATTTTTTAAAAAGAGAATCGATTCATATAGTCCAATGCCCCAATCGTTGAAAAACATGTTCAAAATTCAGATGCTTATGAAATTTAGAGTCCTAAATTATTCCAAGCTGTTCATTCTTGAAATAATACGCGCATCAAGTATGCGATTAAAAATTAGATAAATTTTTCATAAAAGTGAAAAAAAAAAGTAAATGTACTCAATAGATTTATTTATATTTCTTTGATGTTTCTAAAAGTTGTAATTTTTTTGGTTATTAAATTTGTTGATATTGTTGATTTTGTCTTTTTCTTTATTGGAGCTGTGCCTTGTCTCTTCTCCATACACACATTATGACCTCAGGATCATACACCTCAGGATGCATCTTCGAACAAATTGAGTATGTCTTAAGTTAAGATATCCCCCCCCCCCCAAGGTCGCTCCGATGGGAAGTCACCGGAGGATCTCAGCTGAGTCTGTGATCTCAGCGTTTTTTGTTTGGAGGGAGGGGGGGGGGGACATTGTGACTAATTCTGCTGTGGGCAAGTAAACTTTTCATTTTGCATTTTTGTCACCTGTTGTAAGTTAGCTTTATTGTATAAGCTTGCTTATTTGTATTCCGCTGAAAGAAAGACGCAAAAAAACGTCTAATTCCAAGATTTCCCTGTAGAATTATTTTATTTCGGAATTAATTGAATCCGACGCACCTTTCTCCAAATATTTCATAAACTCATTTCTGCAGATACTGCCGTTTACCTGCACATGGCAGGGTAGAATTACGGTAACCGGGTCGCGTTGGCGTAATTTTTCAAAAACTGCCAAATTTGGCACCTACGACTCAATGTAAACAAAGTACTACAATGTAAACAAAAGAAATCATCCAATGAGTGTTGACCCAAAGACAGGGGGCGGAGCTTCGGATTACTCAAACTATCACCTTAGTAACTACAACTGTTTATTAACCTTTTTCTTTCTCTGATTGCAATCATAAAGAAAAAAAAGGCATTAAAATTCTTTTTTCCTTTTTAAAATATTGCAAAATATGGAAAGAAACAAATGATAAGGCCTATTTTTTTATAGAACTATATTATTTTTCTTACTTTGAAATAAAAGTTGCAGAAAAGACAAGTGAGAGGTAACTTTTTTCAAGATGTTAACTTAAACGTGGGAAGATAAAGCGCAGTATCTACAGAGTTGAATATTTAAGACATACAAAGAAACGTGTTTTGAGATTCGATACTAACAATAGCGAAATGATGGAATTTGATCTTTTTGTTTTTTCAGTGGAAAGCAGTAAGCAAGCTTGTACAAGAAAACTAAAATACAACCCATAACAAAAATGCAAAAAAAAATTTAAATAAAAATTTGCCGATACTGCTCTTTACTTTCCCATTGCAGTAATATTGAACTCATTTTTTTCTGTAGGAAAAGAAATAAAATATCATGAATGATGTATGTGAATGAAAAGGTTCATGACGTATATGGTGTTACTTTCTATTAACATGTTTAATTTGCTAAGGAACATTAAAATGAAACATAAATTTTTACCGAAATTTAACAACAGTAAATGTTGGATAGAACACGACATTAGTCTGAAATAAACTGAGAAAAAGCCATTAAAAATACTTTGTGTTTAATTAAGACTTAAAACGATCTACTAAATAAGTTAAATCATATCAAAATATTCATTCAGAGAACGTTATCATAACTAAAATTAGAATTCTAACTTACTGAATAAGTGATTTGGATAATTACTAAATTTTAAATTTCAGATAGAACAATAAAACATGAAGGAAATAACTTACTGCGAACACATTCCAAAAACGTATCCAAAATGTATGAATAACTAATTGTTAAATCTAAAACTTAAAAGAGTTAAAAGTAACAAACATTTCGCCATGCAAAATTTTATAAAATGTTTCGAAGATCTAAATTTTGAAAAAACACAATTCGCAACTCCAGCGCTCGAATACGCTACCTTGCGGTGATTTATAAAACTGCCGGGAAAACTAAAACATTGCCACGTTGCGTTCCACGTGTGTCTGTTGACGTAAACACAGGCAGTTTGTACAGGCAGTTGAGTTGAGTATTAATTAACGCAATCGATGTGTCTTAGTTTGCTTTCAGCTACGGAAATTAATTCGTCCCTTAGTAGTATTCTTGAGCTTCTCAAAATAATGTTAGTTTCCATTATTTCCTTCTAAAATATGAGTTGATTGAGAAATGGTGAAAGCGAAAATTCTGGATAAACAAACTTGGATAACGTTATACAAGGTAAAAAATTTTATTGTTTTGTATGAATTTGTAAGAATATGGGTTTTTTTTTATTAATCTTAAATTAATTTAACTAATCATATTTTACAGCAGCATTTAGTTGGAATGGACAGTATGCAAAATATTTTCTTGGATTTATTATCGTAGAACAAAATGAAAAATGTTTAACCTAGAAAGAATTTACTTTATTCCTTTTATTCTCAGCTGAAAGGTTTCGCCAAATTTGTTTAGGGTTATAATTTTGGTATTGTGCGAGCAAAGTAGCCTTGGCGAGATTTCGCGTTTTTAGTTAAACCATTTTTAATTTTTATCATGAGTGGAATAAAATGGTAGTAAGATTACAGAATTCGATAAGTGAAAAGAAATAATGGTCAATTAACTGAAAAGAAAACTACCACCATATATCCGTGAGAATTTTGTTGATGATTTGCATAACATGACACAATTAAATCGTAACTCAGAAATTAGAAAAATCGACACAGAAAAAATTTTAATTAACCGATTCGGGAATTCGAGAGAAATAACTCAGCTACAAATTTAAAAAAAATAAGCGCTAGCCAAACAAGGCAAAAAAGTATCATCTTCTTTCGATAATAATTTGTAATGTCATATTGAATTTTCTAGCATTAATTGTTATTCTTGTCAGGCCACAATTATTATTTAGTTTTATCAAGAATTGATAAATATCGAATTCAACATCGTGGAAATAGCTGCTTAGAACTACGAACTACGTAGTTTGCATTAATCTTTGACGTTTAGTAATGCTTCTTGAATTCTCATTTCTTTCTACGTGGGCCAGAATATCCACAAGACTTTGAAAATTAATTTAAAAAGAATAAAGCGAAAAAATCATACGTACGAACAAAAATCACAACACTTTTAGCATTTTCTTCGTTACCATGTGCGTTTGTTTTAGTTTTCAATTCCGCCATTAGACAGTGACTTCAGTGCCCCCTACAGTTCGTTGGAGTTGCGAATATGTTGCCAATTTTCAGAAAAAATCACCTTTGTGAAAATTTAAAATATTATTCTATGGAATTAAAAGAAAAAAAAAAGAATTTATTGGACAAATAAATTACAATTTTGTGAAGGTGAATTCTGAAATGGCTGATTGGCCAAACGAATAGCAAATCAGCTTTGGTGTAGGGTTACCAAAATTGCTCCGTCGCCAAGGTAAGGTAGCGGGTTGCCAGAATGAATATTTATCGCCGCGACCAGGTTACCGTAATTCTACCCATGGCAGAATTGATTTGACAAGTTAGATAACTTTAATATTCTTATTTTCTTTTTTAAAATTGTTTTCAATGATTTCCAATGTTCCTTTGCAGTTGATGTTATGTAAATTATCTAAATGGAAGGAGGGGCAGTTCTTACAAAACGCCATATTGTTACATAATGAATGAATTTCTCAATAACAACCATACTACCATAAACACCCAATGAGTTTATACAATTTTTCAGTCATACTAATTTCATTTTCCAAACAAAATTGAAGTAATAATAATAACAACAATGTTATTTTTGACGCCAAAAAATAAATAATAATAATAATAATAAATCAATAAATAAAATAAAATAAATAAATAATGGAAAGCATTTCTTTGGAAGAAAAACTTCGGAGGGGGTTTAAAGCTTCTGCAGACTAAAATCTGCAATAGAGAACAGCCATTGTCTATTTTATGAACTATATTCTAGTAATTTATTCTAAAAATAAGAGCTGGACGCGCTGAGTTGCCATCAATTGGGGGGGGGGGGGGGGAATGACACAGACGACAATATTGAAAGTATCACAGAAGGTACTTTAAAAGGATCTCAGTCTCATTCGCATTTGGTGGGATGGGTTTCACTAGAGTCCCTATATGAAAACGCTAGGGACTCTAGGTGTCACTAGTTAAGCTTTGTCATTATATAATCTCTTAAATACCCAGTAAAAACCAGTTGAAAGGAAGATTCAGATTTATTCGATGAACAACCAAAATACGGTAATAGTCCGATAATACAGTTCCAGGATATTCCAGATTTATGAGCATGAAATAATATTGTGGAAAGTCTTTTCGCCTTTTCGAAAAGTCTGGTGGTGAATGTCATGTTTCGTGACCTTTTATCTACCATGTCTGACGTCATTGTGAGAGGAAGACGTCGTTTTTGAGTTTAATGGTAATATTTTTATTGTGAGTTGGCAACTCTGTGATGGTGTAAACAAAGATGGCATGAAAGCGAAATTTTTAAAAATGTGAAAAATCTTTTCCGACTCATTCAATCAGTAAATCATTGAGGTGATTTATTTTGATAGTAGTTAATTGAAATCCTGTCCCACACAATGGGTTCAAAGGATAACGAAAACCCAGGTCTAATACATTCAAAAGAAAAGAAAAATGAATGCAGTGAACGTTCTACAAGCCCTTTTGTTTTTGATGAAAATGTTTTAGCGGATAATTTTAATAAACGTATAATATTAAAGGGTGAGGAAACGGTTTCTTGTAATCCTGAACTATATAAAGTGTTAACCTTCAGTGAAAGGAAGAAATGGATGACATGTAAACCAGAACTTGATTATAAGACACTTCGAAAGAAATATCCTGCTTTTCCCCCAGTTCCAGAAGACTCTTTCCACGCTTCAATTTCAATGATGCCAGACCCTCCGGTTTTACATTTTTCATGGAAAAATAAAAAATCAGGGATTTTAAGTGCTACTATTGAAATTATACCAGATCAGATCGATTCAGCTGAAAGTGGTTCTAAGCTTTCAGAGCGTTTAAGAGGAAAGTATTGTAAGAAAAGATCAAATTCTTCAGAGAAGAATGCTAATACCCTTGCCGACAAAAGCCAGTCATGTGTATCGGATAAACAATTTCTACAAGAGCCTTCCTCTGAACCGGACTGTGTCAATCAAACAAATTTTGCTCATTCTTTTCTCGCACCTGTTTCCCCTTTCTTGAGTAAAAATAAAGAACCAAGCACTTCCGTACCGGACCCTTCGACTCTTTCTTCTACGTTACTGCCTGCCCCTGGTCTTGAACGACAACCAACAAGTATTACAACACAAAAAGTCAATGAATTGGAACCAATGGCAGTGATTCCTCTTGAAAATGAGCAGAAGCACTTCGATGTAGCATCCATTTTGGAAGTAGGTATCAAAGATTCTGCTACATTGAGTGATTCAAGGGAAACTGCCAGTTCCAGCCTTGTTTCAGAGCCTTTAAAAGAAAAGGCTTTCTCTATTCATACACCTGTCCCACTTATTTCCGGTGAAAATAAAGTATCGAGTATCTCAAGTATTACTGCACCAGACGCTCCGGCTCCTTCTATGTTACTGCCTGCTTCTTGTCTCCCACAGCAGCAAACAGATGATACAACCTCAAAAGTTAAGGAATCTGCTGAACCTTTAAGAGAAAAGCAGAGTAAGAAAAGGCCGAAACTTGCACCTGGGAGTTCAAGTACATCTGAGTGTATTTCGGGTGAAAGTGAAAACTCTGATGAGGAGGAAAAGTACCATTTAAAGAAAAGGAATAAAACAGTAGAGGAAGAACCGAGCATTTCAAAAAATGAGACAGGGTTGTCAAAATCGACTAAAGGTTCAGAAACTGAGATAGCATTGCCAAAATCAGCCAAAGAAGATTGTGTTCTAAAATTGAATTCAGGATCTGAAAAAACTGATTTTGTTCCCTTTCCATCCAATGATATTTCTGATCATGCTTGTGAAAAAAAAGAATCAGGGGACATTATTCCTGTATATCGTGAAAAGAAAGCACTCAGTATATCCTTAAGTAAAAACATAGATTCTTTATTGTCACATGCGGGACCTTCAAAAGATAAAGGGGTCGAAAGTCATATTCCTGTTAAGACAAACGTGTCTTCGCTTCAAATTTCATCACACACTGCTGTAAATGAGGATGACAAAAAAGTAAAGAAACAAAAAGTAAGTGAAATTAATTTTTATTGATAAGGTGTTCTTGGGTCGATTATAAAACAGTTCATGGCTAAACAGTATAATTTCATTTTTGAAACAAATTTCAAGGAACTGTAGGTTAATTTTGTTGCAATATTGCAATAAAATTTTATATTAAACTCTAAATAGAGTTTAATATAAAATTTTAAAAATAATTTCATCGTAAATGTCGCCTAGGGTTGTCCAAAAATAAAAATTTTGGAAATCTTATACTCCACAAGCCTGCCCTTGTTCCATATGGTGTTATAGATTAAAGAAGAAAAAAACAGGTGAATTGGTCAATATTTAGAGATTACAAAGTTTTAACATTTAAAGATGTTAGTTTAGCGCGGAAAAAGTGAGGTTTTTACAAAAGTACCGATGTTTTGGTGAATAATTTTTATTATTGGGTATGAATTAACCACAGAACTATTGTGGAAGAGGTATTTTATATTTGCAAGCATCATATTACAGGTTTCTGAAGTTAATGTTTAAGCAAATCTGATCAGCCCTTAGCGTCAACTTCTTGGGAGTTGAATTTTTTTTTTTCAGTGTGGTAAAAATAATTGAGGAAGGTGTTCACAAGACATCTCTTTGAAATTTTAGGGAATTTCAGAAGTAGAAATTTAGAAAATAAGTCACTGGTCCAGTATATACCAGTAATTGCAAAATTTCACTGGTCCGTACATACTTTTAATGGTCCAGTCTTGCATCCTGCTTTAAAATGATGACAAATTAAAGAAAACAAACAAAACAAAATTAACTAATAGAATCAATTAGCTATTTTCAATAGACATCTACTGGGAAAGAAATCAACAACAAGCATATTTTTTATTCCAATACTGGCGGAGGCATTAGTGAATAAAATCTTATCTGAGTTGATATTGCAGGAGAAAGTCTGTTGGGTAGCAAAAACAGTATGCTATAATACTGCAGAAATTTCTTAATCTATTTTTCTAGTGAAAAAAATCGATAATTTTTAAATAAAGATGCAAACTTTTCCTTGACAGTTTCAAAAAATGATGATGCTTAAAATTAAAATGGAAATAAAACTTCACTGGCATCAAGGACCAATAAAATTTGTATTCTAGTGATGCGATGGATGTTTTTGTGGTCCTAGGTCAGTGTGCTATTGTTCATTTCAAATTGGTGAATTGTAATGGTTAATGGATTTGTTGCAAAGTAACCCGCAAACTGCAAGCCTTATTAACGCACGTCCTACAGGTCCCTGGACCTCGGCAATACAATTTTAATAGTACCAGAACGGGGTAATTTTCATTTGTTCTCTCGTTTAGAAACAGATACTTTGAAAATGAGTGAATTTTCTTATGAGAGGGGCACCAAAACGGGGTAAATTTCATGTTACGAAAGGAAGTAAATTATTTTCCAAAAGTGTTGGCAACCTTAATTTGCATTAGGTTTTTTCTCATTCGTTCATTCCTTCTTGCAACAAGATCGCGTCAGTAGAATATGCAAATTGCCGGTAGCATTTAAGCTCCCGGCACTTTGCTTCATTCTCTTCCCTTTTCAATTTGCAACCCAAGTCAGACTTGGTTGTTTATTCGGCAGCTCAGTTGAGTCTGTCCGTTTTTGCCTATAGTTTCGGCTTACTGCTCTTGACATGAATATCATAGCTCTATATGTTAAAAATAACGTTTCATACTTTGACTTAGAATGTTAGATTCAGAAGTCATTTAAAGTATTATGAGCTATTTAATATTGTAAAGAGCGTATTCTCAATATTTCCTTTAACATGTCATTGTATATATCATAGCCATAACAAACAAGTTACTTTTTAAATTTGGCTCTTCATGGTGTTGCACAAGATAAATATGTCTTTTCAAGAAGTATCATACGTCCTGGTTGAGCTTCCACTTAAAGTTAATAAGCTGAGCACTTTTTAAAAGCTCACAGTTTAACATTTCATTTGTTCCCTCTTTTAGAAACAGCCACTTTGAATATGAGTGAATTTTCTTGTGAGAGGGGCACCAAAATTTTACCAGGACCTGGACATCACTTTGGCTTGATCAGGTCCTGGTAAACTGAGCTTTTAAACAAGCAATAAAGGTTTAAAACTTTCAATTTGTCACGACTCTTAAACAGACAATAACTCATCAAAGTTTTGATTTGGTAATTTATTTTGCTTAGTAGAATAAGGGCAGCAATGTGGAGATTAGTGTTTTTAATTACAGTAGAAGACCGTTATAACGCCGACCTATATAACGCAATTCTCTATAAACCGCACGACTTTTCAGAAGTAAACAATAGATTTTTAAGTTGAAAAAATCCCTCTGTTTTGCTTTGCAAGCATAAATATTGTTAGGCAAATTAAATGTTGAAAGTTTTTCATCTTTTCATCTTAATTCAAAGCTTTTAAATTGAAAATTAGTACTCATAGTAAACAGAAAATACCAGATGGCTCTTGAAAATACAGCTGTTATGCAAACCATGAAGTTAGCAGAAGTGCAGGATAATGCACTTTCTTTCGATTGTGAAACATATTTTTTTGTGAATGGCTAACTGTAATATTAGTGCTTTAATACTCATTGCAGAAAAAACTCATTCTGAAGTGCTAATATATAGATATATCCTGAATATTAGTTTCAAAATTTGTGAAATGATCTAGGGGAGATTAGGGATGGATGGGACACTGGGATGGATGGGACTCCTTCAATTATTCTTAAAATAAACATTGTTTTCAATTTCTGACTCTTCCACTAAATGGAGCAACCATAAAACAATGTTTGTTGCTATAAATCATTTTAGTTGCAGAGTTCTATGAATGTATACCAGAAAAAAGCTATTTTACAACACCAAAAGTAAATAACTACTTTGTTTTCAAGGTAAGTTTTCAATCTTATTTATTGATGTTAACATAATTCTTTTTGCTGTTTTATGCACCTAATAATACAGCTTTTATAAAGTAATAGTTAAGTTAAACCTAAAAGTAGCATGCTTCTAGTAACAAGCTATTTTACTGAAATGTTGTGTAAAGGGAGGGATGGGACAGGATGGTTTAGGGAGGGATGGGACATGTCCCATCCCTCCCTTTTAATATCTGCAGCTAAATAATTATACTGATTGTCCAAATTTTTTAATATTTTATTTTTGGCATACTATCTTGTTTTGTAATTGAATTGCAGAATAAAAAGCCATTGAAGTTATCAACTTGATGTATAACAATTGTATCAACTTCTATGATTTTTTTTCGAAACTAATTTCTTTACATTGAAAGTTTACAGCAGTATGACTAAGTTTTCCTTACTCCTGTAATATTTATCAATGTAATTATTACTTTTATGTACTATATAATATACTTTCAATCAATTGGTTAGCTGTACTTCTTTGTAAGAGGTATAACAGTGGTTTCATTACAGGTTGTTTTCTCATGAAGCACATTATGCGAAGAAAAAACGTATTGTTTACGAAAATGTAGTAGATTTTTGTAAAATGAAATTTTATATTGGAAAATAACATCCAGTTACTCAAATATAAACCATAAAATTAATAGGTACCTTTTTAATAACTTGTGTTAAAGTTTCAGACTAATTAATTTTGTTTTTCTGATTAGACATTTTAAAACATTAATAAATAAAAATAATTGATGAAGGTATTTTATGAATTGAATCGGGCCCTGATAATAGAAATCTAGGAATTTCAATTATGTTGGAAGAGTTAAAAGCAAGGATAATGATGAGACCTTTCAAGTACTCTTTATGAGGAAAAATGAAAAAGGAAACTTTATCTTTCCACAAACAACAGATAGTTCTGTGATTGATAAAACAGACATTATTGCCAAGTTGCCCCCACCAAATATGGTTGGTGGAACTAGTCGAGCACAGAAATTTTTCATTTGATGCTGATTCATTAAAGTATAATGTTAGATAAAATAGATGTTCCCAATGTTCAATAAACCTTACATAAATAAATGACATGCTGTCTTTGTCATTTTTCATAATATTTTTGAAAACTATGTATATGCATTTTAACTTCCAAAAATGTCCCATCCCTCCCTTACATGAGGGAGGGATGGGACATTTTTACTGCTATTGTAATTGTCTTCAGAAATGACCATTTTAATAATTACCGTGAAATTTATATTTTTTAAATATATTAAAATGTTTCAATTTGTTATTCTGAAACTTTCAGTGTTATATCAGTAGAAAATAATTTATAAGAAATATTTTTGTGAAAACTGTCCCATCCATCCCTAATCTCCCCTATATAACGCAAAAACCTGTATAACGCAAAAGCTCTGGTCCCAAGGTGTGCGTTATAACGGTCTTCTACTGTATTATTTTTTAATACCAATTTGGACAACCACAATATCGCCATAAACAGTCTGATCACCAATTAAATAGTGTACAAGCAGAAATGGATAGGTCTATTAGTTTTCAGGGATTTCAGCTTTTGCAGATTGTATGTTAGCCTTTAAATTAAGCAGAGGCATATTCAAACGAGCGGAGCAGGCACATCAAATTTTTACTTTTCCCCTTCATTCAGATAGACTCGTCTTAACTGGATGTTATGTCTTATGGGTTTATCAGTAGATCTATTTCAAACGAATGTTAGAAGGTTCTTCCATGCTTTTATATAGAAGTTTGGTAAGACCTCATTATGCTGTTTAGTTAGACATATTAAACAATTTCTTCCTTTCTTTTTTTTAAATTTTTTTATTAGGATGAATCTGTTGAAGTTGAAAAAATGACTGAACGTCCTGTAAGTTTTATCTTTCCTATCTGCTTTGTGTTTCTTAAATATTTGCCAAAATTACATTATTTTCATTTTTATAATGTATCCTTAATTTTTTTTCCTTATTTTTTATCAGGAGAAATCAGAGGATCCAATTAGTGAATCCCTTAAATTTTGGAAAGCACGCAGCAAGAAAAGATCTGATTTATCAGTGGTGAGTTCATAATTGAACTTGGATGTTATTATGATTAGTGTTTTGTTACCTAATTTTACATTATGTTGTGTTCATTAAGTAATATTAATATTATGCTGTGAATTTTGGAGCCACCTGGCTGAGGATAAAAACAGTACAGTGGACACTACAATGCTATTTGGATGGCTAAATGGGATGATTAGGACTCCCATCTTTGAATTTTTTTTTTAATTTTTCACTTACCATATATAGGTAGAGGTACTCACATATAAGTTGAGAAATTTATTGCAGAAAATGAGGTTCAAAGTTAGGGGCTCAACTTATATGCAGTGCCGAATGAAAAATAATCACTGGGTTTGTTTTTCGTTGAATTTGTTATGCATTCATTTTCTAGGTATAATTTTAGTTTGCAGCAATTTTTGTACTTTTTTATTTTGCAGTTATGTTTTCGTAATTGTTATGAACTATAGAGCAGCATTAAAGTAAAAAATGCTCGCAAACGTTATTGAAAGAGAGAGTTTTTTTTGCTTGTTACTTATTAATTATTACTCAAGGGGTTCGCCAAAATCCTTCGGATATTTAAATTGATTCGCAAGAGAAAAAAGGTTGGGAACAGGCAGCGGCTGCCATATGGGAACCAGGTCCCCATATCTCTCTTTGTGCAATTATTAGTTCTGAGGAGGCCTTAAGTCTATAGTCTACATTGATAGACCAACATCAATAAAGATGTTAACAGATAACATCCAACACCAATGTCTCAACATATTTTTTTTTCGTGGTTGCAAAAACACCCTATGTCATTTCAAACATGTGTATCAATTTTTGCCCGTCTAAATACATTACTCCATGTATTATTAATTTTTCAAATGTATACTCACTTTCTGATAACCCATTAGAACTAAGTTATTATTATTATTTTTTGATATTCATTTTATGTTTCCATTTAAAGTCCGACATAGTTTTTAAAAGTTAAAAATTGATTTGAGCTTTTTAAGGAAAAGTTGAGTGTTTGAATGTTATATTTTTTTAATAAATAGGTTTCGAAATTTTTCTTTGATTCAGTGTGCAAAAATGTGAAAATGAACATTTATTAGATGATCTCATTTCAATTTTGTGTTTTTGCAGGATTTCAACCATTGCTTGAGAAAAATACCAAAAATATCTCCGATTACAGATAAACCTGAAAGTATGAGTGAAGATGAATCTATTATAGTAAGTATTTTGAGGATTTTTCTAATAAAATAGCTAAACTTTTCTGTTCCATACTGTTATATGCAGAGACGTACCGAGTAGCACTTTGACCGAGTACTGTGTACTCGGCCTTTCACTACTCGACCGAGTTATCAAGTACCAATTATGTTTTAAGAAGGACCACCGACACACATGTGATGAATTTTGATCTTATTGGAATAGTAGTTAGGACTCGACCGATGCATCGACCCCGATGGCTCAACGATTTAGCCATCGGCATCGGCGGCCGATGCTAACTTGCAGGAAACATCAGCCCATCGGCCTTAAAAACGTCGTAAAGCCGATGGAATTAGCCAATTTTTCGAAAAAAAAAAAGACTTTTGCTGTTTTACTTTTTAATGCAAAGTAAACGGAGTTATTGTTTTCATATAAAATTTTTTACTTAAACTTCAGTATGAATTTCTATTTTATCCACCCCTGAAAGAGTTTTTAATACTGCATTCAGGTAGCAAACAAGTTAATTATTGCGTTGTTTCTTGCGGCTGGATGTACGTATGTATCTCTCATAAGTCATAACTCAAAAATGGTAAGCTGTAGAAGGTTAAAATTTCGCATGTGGGGTGCGCGTACGTTCCAGTTGTGCACTTCATTTTTTGTTTTCGATCGGGTGTTCTAAAAAGCCTATTTGCTCATTTTTTGTGTCTATTAATTACTTATTTCAATACAAAACTAATATAGCCTCTTAGACTAACGATCATTTGGTGATACACTCTATAAGAAAAAAATCGACGCACCAAAAAGGAGTGATTAGATTGAGACGAAAATTGGTGGATAGGAAGACAATGCACAGAATAGTAAATGATTAAATTCTTAGAAAAATTGAATAATTTATGTTAGAGTTACAGTAACAAGTTCAATAAGGTATTGACCCGCCTCTAGCCTAGATACAAGCTGAAGCACGACGTGGGAAACACCGATAAAGCTCGCGGAAGTTCTCCCGCGGTATTTCCGGCCAAATTCGCTCTAATTGTCGGACGAGGTTACCAACATTCCTTGCCAGATGCTATCGCCATCCCATCATATCTTAGACATGCTGGATGGGAGAAAGATCTGACGATGTGGCAGGCCACGGAAGAGTTTGACAAGCTTGCAGACAATTCATAGCAACACATGCCGCGCGTTATCTTGCATTGTCCTGCTGAAAACCAGCCGAGGGTACTGCAAAAGGAACGGCAACAAAACAAGTCTTAGGATGTCCTCGACGTACCACTGTGCAGTAAGTGTACCTCTAATTTCGACCAAAGGGGCCCAGTTATCAAAGGAAATGGCACCCCAGACCATAATGCTTTGTTGAGGGCCAGTGCGGCGTGCAAAAGTGAAACCAGGATCCGTCCTCTGCCCTGGGTGTCTTCGATGATCGTCATGACACAGATGGAAGCAGGATTCGTCGCTAAAAACTATACATCCCCAGTCGGCACCATTCCAACCTGATCGAGTCATGCACCACTGTAATCTAGCTCGGCAGTGTGGAGGCGTCATGTTGGGCTAAATGCCTTTATTTTTGTTTCTTGAAGGATTTCACCAATATTGTTTAAAAAAAAAAAATTGTAACTTACCTTTTGCCATTCCAGGAAAAACCTTGCACGGGAAATCCCATCCACCTGCCACCGACACTCAAATGTCCGAGTTTGAATCGGAAGTGTTCGGAAAAATATGTGGCACGCTATGATTGGTTGCCGTCATTCGGCAGATGTCGGTAAACTTCCGACAAAGCACATGTCGATCACATGAGGTAACCATGTTGAGGTGTTGGGTGCTGAATGTCAAATTAAATAAGAATTGTGCAACCTGCAAGCTGCGTTTTTCTCAGGTTGAGTTGTTCTTGCAATATGCAAATAAGGTAACGTCACATTGTTACGAGCAAGGTCGGATCTGGCTATAAATACTTGGACCGGCCGTAGCTCGACGGCTACTTTTTCTCTCACTTGTCTCCTCGTTTTGTGTTGTTTGTGTTTGTAAATGTGTTCGTTCATGTCATCATAAGTTTTTGCTACTGGCCTCTCAGGTGAGGTCTGATTTTTTCTGAATGATTCGCTATTGATGTCTTCAGTTTTGGAAGCGCGTGCTGCCATGACGTCCATAAAAGTGAAAAGTTATAGTTAAATTTAAGTGGGTCGTTTGGTCTCCAAAGAAAAAGGATCGTGTCCATCTTCGATATTTTTCCTTGATATGGTGAACTTGGCTCCTAAGGTGTGAACTGACCAGCGTGCAATTCTGGGGAGATTGCGATGCCGTCCTTCTACCTGTGGGGATTCACTATGGAACATCGACAGGACTTTTTGACACCTGCATGGACTTATTGTAAGATCTTTTGATTTAACATAATTTAATTTTCTTCGGAGGACCAAATTATTGTATTGTAACCATTTTATAATATATGTTAAATAAATGTTTTTCTGTGTAAAGAATGATTCATGTTTTATTTTCTTCGGGCAGACCACTCCCTCAAATTTTCAGTTGGAAATGAGTTGCCTAATTTTCAGCTTAGCTGTAGGCTATTAGCTCTATAATATCTAAAATTATATCCAACACGTCAGTGGCAGGTGGTGTAATGGTCGGCGCGAGCGTAAATTTCGTTGTCCGTCGTCTGTAAATGGTCATGATGGACATTGGTGTTTAGGTTTAACGTCTGATGGTTCATAGAGATGAAGAAAGCTCTGTGACAGCTGATCGGACAATCACTGTCATCACGATCTGTCGTGACCCTAGGTCGAGCGCTAACATCCTGACGCTGAACTCTGCCATTTTCTACCCATCCTTGCCAGCATCTTCGAATCGTCGCATCACTTCGACTCAAATGACGAGCGATTCTCCAATTTGATCAACCGGCCTCTTTCAATCCAATGATATGACCTCGTCTAAACTCTGACAGTTGCTCGTAATGAGTACGAACCATGAGGCGAGACATTTTTAAGTTGTGGAAAGGTAATCTGAATTGCAATCAAACTGAAAGTTTTAACAACTGTTCAAGAACTGCTCTTTATATACATCTGCTGGAAGCACAGTTTCGATGCCCTGGAGATCAAACTATTCATTCATCGGACACCAAATTTTAATCATTTGCAGATCTGGTCAAAACAATCATGCATACAAAATTTCAAAGCAATCGGATGATTGCTTCTTGATGCGTGGATTTTTTTGTTATAGAGTGTATATTGCTGAATTGGATACCATGGAAACAAATATGAGATGGCAAAACCGGTTTTTGTGTCATTTTGTTAGATTTTCGTTGAACCGACGGTAATTTTTAGAACTCTTGCATGCCCCCCCTCCCCCTCTCTGTATTTCTGAAATTAAACTCTAGTTGCACATCCAAGTTGTTTAAAACTAACACCATTCATAAAATTAGAGATTTTTTTTTCAAACTTAATCTATTGTTTAGGCAGAATTTAAAGCATTAATGTAAGAAATTGACTAAAGACGTTTTGAATGGTGACATAATTCGGAAATCAAAGGGACTTTTGAAATTTTTTCTTCGGAAGTGCTGAAGTCGACTCAGAAACTCTTCCGAGACGTTGGTGATAGCAGTTCTGTACTAAACAAATGAGGCCGAAGTAGGGAAAGAAGTTTAATGTTGTGATTTACTCCAAAATCAGCGGGTGACCCCCCCCTTCCCCCGCCCTCCTCGTCGTTTCAAGCACTTCTTAAATATTTAGCGATTATTTATTTTGCTCAAGAAATATCATTTTGCGTATTTCTCATTTTTGTTTCATCTTTATTTCGTAATGCGCCATCTTTTTTGCATCATTTATAGCGATCGATTTTTTTTCTATTGTAAGTAACTATTTTCATGTATTTTTATAAAATCAATGAACGAGTTATTTTCGTTTTCATCATATTTTTAATAATATGTTATAGGAAAGTTTCAAGGATTTTCTATTAAGCGATTTTAATTTCAGCAAATTATTGTTAAACTGAAAAATTTAATTTTAACTTGTTTGTAGTGCTTCATAAAAGATTTTAACCAATCAAATTGTTCAATATTAGGTGTGCTAACATCATATCAAGTAGTATTTGCATTCAGTTATTATTAACTTGGAGTAAATATCGAGTTTTTTTTATTATAGCTGCGTCATAAGAACCTCACTCTTTTCATGGCTATTTCTTTTTTCAGAAAAAAAATTATGTCACTGTTATAGCTTTTATGAAAAATGCAATTTTTTCTATTCAAAAATTTTAAATAAGTATAAAAATGTTCCTATTATGATTTAATATTGTAATCTGTTACTTTTTTAGTTTAATTTCATGACTAAAAAATGTCTACGTGCAATCTTTCCACTTTAATTGCTTAATTTGTTGACGGTTTCATATTTTTATTCTTTTTTTTTTTTTTTAATGATTAAACAACATAGTTTAAAGTGTTTTAACTATATATAGTGTACATAATCCATACATTAATAACAATATTGCTGAAATCTTAGTTATATGTTCAATTAAAAAAAACAAATCAGTTGATTATTAAACTGTCTCTTTGTTTTTCTTCCTTTTTTTTTGGCTGTTGTTCTTTCTCTATCATCATACAACAGTCAAAAACGAGAAGCATAACTGCACCCTATATAGATTGTACGTAGTACGATCCAAAATTTCGGGGACAAGCTGTATAAAACTTTACTCAGAATAGTTCACATTACCGAAGCACGTCCACCTTCAAAGGGTCACCTTGAGGGACTATGTACTTCTGCCAGTGTTCATATAACTTTTGGAAACACTCCCTGGAAGCCTTTATCGTAATCTACTATGATGCAGCTTTATCTTCTCGTGACGGAAGAAAGCGACGTCCATGCAAATGTTTTTTGCTTGAAACAGGTAAGAGTCACACGGAGCTAAATCCGACGAAACATTATGTTATTTGTTTGTCATATCAGAACATTGATCAATCAAACCGTGCATCCTCAACATGAAAGTCGCCTTCTTCCCCACGATGAAATTAAAGCAACAGCGCAAGAAATCTTACCGGAGGTTGCGAAAAATGGCTGCCAGGAGTGCTTCGAAAAGCTATACGAACGTTGGCAGAAGTGCGTAGTCCTTCAAGGTGATTATTTTGTAGATAGATGTGCTTCGGTAATGTGAACTATTCAGGGTAAGGTTTCATACAACTTGTCCTCGAGCTTTTAGATCATACTACGTACATATGAGTTTTCAACTTACTATTTCATAACGTTTTTAAGTGACGCAAGTTTACGCGTATGAAAACATCACAAGAGAACTTGCGATAGTTAACTGAGGAGGTGTTCAAAATGGATAATTTGGTTCTCTATATATCTCTCTCGGTACATATGCGTGTACAGATGTGCCGAAAAAACTTTGAAGTTTAAATTGGGGGATCGTAAAATAGAAATTAGGTCAAAATTTGATTTTTTTTTTTTTGATTACAAGTCCTTATTCGTAGAAAGGAAGTAAAGTGAAATGAATAAATGATCCTTTAACTCCCTGACAATGTTATCAATTTATTACCGTTAGATTTTTTTTTTGCCATTGGCCAACGGCATCGGCCATCGGCAATCGGCCATTTAGAGTAAAACAATCGGCCATCGGTCATCTTTGAACAATCGCCATCGGCCCATCGGCCAAAAAAGGCCATCGGTCGAGCCCTAATAGTAGTATAGACCTCCTTGTCCATATATTAGTTTTTAAAACTAAATTCCTGCTGAAATTTAATTACGCATTATATAAACAAGTTTGTTTGTGTCAAAAATTTTACAAAAGAATTGTTTTTAAAATTAAAAATAAATAAATAAAAGGTATGATTAATCAAGTTGGAATTAAAGCAAATTACATCAATTATAGTTCTAGTCCGCCAAACATAAATAATTTTTAAAAGCAGATAAAACGAATGTGCAGGAACACTGCCGACACGTGTTTCTGCCCCCCCCCTTTACAAGGAACCTCTTTTTCAGTGCATAACATGTGAGCTAAAGAATGTAAAGACATTCAACAAAAAAATCCAACTTTTGTCGGATGCTTTTAAATCCACGAGCTCCCATTTTGTGCATTGCAAAAGGAATTCCTTCTAACGCCAAAACACGTGTCTGCACTGTGCTTTTATAGTTGTTTTATTTCCTTTTATTTTTTAAGCAGCGGTATTTTTATATTTTTTATAACTAATTTTTGTTTGTAAGCAAAAATCCATTTTTAATATAAAAATTCCATTTTTTCTATACTTAACTTTTTTGCATAATTTTTAATAAATAAGTTTTATTAACTTTGGGGACATTAAAATAAAGATTTATTTCATTGAAGCATTACAAACTTCATTATTCTCAAAATTTAAATTTGACTTATAAATTTCAATTGTAAATGATTGCAGAATATAATGCTTGCTCTTTTTTTTATATAAATTTTAGTATCTGTCTTGAACAATATTCAATTTTTTGCAACTACTCGGTATTGGCCGAGTATCTGATCAGAATTTGGCCGAGTAGGCCGAGTACTGAGTAGTTACCGAGTACTCGGTATGTCTCTAGTTTTATGCATTAATAAACCTAATGAGAAAAACTCTTAATTGAAGAATATGCATCTAAGTAACCTTTATTTCTTAGAACTACAAGACATCTAACTGAATAATGTTTTTGCGTTGTGAAATTTGTCCGACAAAGGTTAGGATTTAAAGAAAATTAAAAGTAGATTCCATTGGATGTCGACCACTGGATTTTAATTTCAAGTCTATTTATAAGTAGTAAGTTATTGACAAAGCTGCCTCCAGCTTTGTTATTCCTTACTAGTGGTACCTGCACAGCTTTGCCTGTAGTAGAAAATTAAAAGGTCATTTGTTTCACCTGTATATTTACAAAAATAATGGATGGTGAATTTCTCGCCAATTTGCTGGCCCATGTTACGGTTCCACGTTGTGATAATTTGGTAATTTACTCGTCCAGGTTATGATCATTTGAGAGGAAAAATGTTCTTAAAAATGAAATGAATAAGAACAAAATCGAATTTTCTTTCAAATCACTTCAAGGTGCGCACCCCAATGCTACAAACTAATTTTGTGCCAAATTTCTTGAAAATCGGCCTAACGGTTATGCGCTATGAGCGTCACAGGGATCCAGATATCCAGACAGAAAGAATTTCAGCTTTATTATTAGTAAAGATTCCAAACTGATGAGTACATAAACAAGGACAAAACTGCAGTCTCTGGAAGGGATGACTTGGCTGTCAGTATATCGCATGTAGTCCATGGGTGCCCATATAGGGAGGGGGGGAGTGGAGGCTCAAGCCCCGCCTTCCTAGAAATTAGAACTTCCTTGCTTTTAATACTCTTTTCTCTGCAAAAATGTAAAAACATTTATTCTCCATCCATTAATGAATAAGTTATTGGTTTTAATAACTCTTATCTGTACTGAAATCGGTTTCTATGGGAAAAATATCCTGCTAAACCATGGGGAAAATATCTGAGCCCCCCCCTTAAAATTTTGCATATGGGTGCCCATGATGTAGTCTAAATTTATTATTTTCTACTTTTCTCTGTTAACTCCGCGCCTTTTAGCATGATGCTTTAAAATTGCCATGAGGTGAGGGACGTGGTAGATTTCTCCCTTGTGGAAATGAAGCCTGGGTCATCTGGATAAAAGAGAGCTGCTCTCCTTCTGACCACATTGACTATTCATTTTCTACCTGTACCTGGGCTATCTCTGAAAATTTTCAATTTGGAGATAAACTGTCTATGACATATGCTCCTCATTCTTCATACAGAATGACCAAATACTTTGCATAAGTCTGGTAAAAGTGTAAGGGAAAAAGCTGAAATTTTCTGCTTGATTCCTCTGTGGATTTAGTGAGCTGATGTATTTCACCAGATGACCTGGTCTCAATTTCCGGTTTGGGAAGAACGTCCGCGCTGTGTGGCAACCCTAAGGTTTCATGTTAAAAGCTACAGCACTGTTAGACAGCGTTCGTACGCTCCTTCAAAACTCCTCCAATACTCCTTCATTCAGGAAATTTTTTTGAAGGGCCCTTCAAACTCCTTCATTTTGGTTTTAACTCCTTCTTTTACAGCTTCCTCTATGACAGTAATTTAAAATCCTTCGATTGACAACTTAATTTCGTCACAAGGGCCAAGGTAAAAAGACAATTTTAATGTAGTAATTTCGTAGATTTTTTATTTGCGAATTGATCATAGAAGTCATAAAAGTTGAAGGTGAAAATAGTATTAGGTGACTAAGACATTTCATAAGTGAAGTAAAACATGCTTTAATTGTGCTTACCTATGTTTTTAAGTTTTATGATTTTTGCTTTTCCTTCCACCTCAGCAGCAAAACTCAATTTCTCTAGTTATTTTAAATATTTAAAAATACATAAATAGATTGAAAAAGAACAATTGCTTTGTAAATCAAAGTTTTGACTTTTAAAAAGGGTCATCTACAAGTGATGTCGTGCCTTGAGGGGGAGACAAGTTCATGAAATTGTGACAAGAGGCTAAGAGAGGGTTACAAAAAGCGAAATCACGCAGTTATTATTACAATATATTTATGAACAATATGACATGTGGCATGGGGAGTAAGGTGAAGTGTGATACTTTGACAAAGGGGAAAGGGGGTCAAATGTGTTGAAAAAAGGCGTGACATCATTAAGGACAGCCCAAAAGTACTCCTTCAAAACTCCTCCAAAACTCTTTCATTTTCTTACTGAAATTGAGTACGAACCCTGTTAGAGAAATGTGTCCTCATTGATTGATATGCAGTTACAGTGAAGTACTGTTTATACGTTTTTGAACGGACTGTATGAAAAGAGCATATAAATGAAAAAACGTATAATTGATAAAAACTTATAAAAGAGAAACATATAAACGGTGCTGTACTGTATTGCTTTCGGTTCAGTAAAAAAAAATGCTTGTCTGTTTTGTTCAATGTATCCAGATCCAAGAGAATTTAGTCAGAGTTGCAGTGGCAAATGTGTAGTTGTCCTGATATTGTTGATTTTTGTAATGAAAAATATTTTGTTTTGATTTTCAGCCTTTTGTCCTGATATTCCTATTTATTGTTTTTTAAAACTCTTCTTTCTTTTTTCATCTGAACACTAGCCAATACTGTGCACATGCCTGCACCAGTTTTTAGGTTTTTTTAGTGGTTGCTATTATTAGAAAAAAGTAGTTTCCCCCCTTTCTGGGTCACTTAATGGGATTTTTTTTAATGAAATGGTCATTTTTAAACTTTTTTGGTACAATTATTAAAGTATTTATTTATTTTGTGGACTACTCATAAATATTTCAAATTTTGTCTTTATTATGGTAATAAATCCGTGTCAAATATAAGGCTACTAGATCGGGAATTTCTTTAAGGAAAACCAATAGAACAAAATAATAACACTGCACAGCAACCCCTCTCCCCCTTCAAAATGCTTTGGACGCTCATCTTGCTGATTCTCATGTGAAATAACCCCCTGAATCCAAATGTGACTGACGTTTTCCCCCATCAGCCCCTACTTTTTGGAAATAACACCCCAATTTCATAACCATAACAAGTCTGATTTGCAAATTTGTGCTTCTTCTAACGTTGTTTTGGCTTACTTTACATAACAAGTCTACTTATTGGAAAACCCTGTACTAATATTTTTCTGAAAAGATCCGTTGATAGAGATTGTGCAAAAATAGTTTTGATTGGTGAAGAAACAAGCTGTTTGAGAACGGATAACTAGCACATAAGTATAGTACATACATTAGTAATACTATATACTACCCCCAGAGTAGAATACAACCAAATTTACGACGTATGTCGCAGAACAGATGCCTGAACTGCAGAACAATTCTGTTCAAATGGGAGAGGAAAACGCAGACAAAATTTCTGCAGAAATTCTACAGATTTCTTTGAAATTTCTGCAGAAATTTGACAGACTTTAGAACATAAAGTAGTGAACGTAAAATAGTTTAGTGATTAAAGTTTTTTAAAAACTTTACTCTCATTTTAGAAAGTTTTGAAGTGTTTTATTGTGTGCTACCCTAACTTGACTCATTTTATTTATTTTCATTTTTAAGTAATTTATATTCATTTATTAAGCTTATTTTAATTGCTCCTTCATGCCATGTAAAATTAACATAGTTTGAAAACTGGGTTTGGATTTTTATAATATTTTGTATGTTTGCTCTTTTGAAAAAGCTTTTTAGAAAGCATATAAGATATTTTTAGAGAATCTCAATCGGATTAGGTTCCACGGAAATGCATAGAACAGTGAAGTTTTAAAAACTGGGGGGGGGGGGGGGGGACCCTGCTGTCTGAAACGATCTTGATTTAGGGCTCCCGATTTGTGGGAAAGGTCACGTTGGTTGCTTGTGTATTGAAGCATTGCAGTACAATTTTAGTCAAATATTTTTACGTTGCAGAACATCATCAAGTATTCTGCTTTGGGGTACAGTCGGATCCCGCTACAATGCGATCCGACTCGCGCGAAATGGCTATAACACGAGTTTTTCATGAGTAATGAATTTTTTATTGCTCGCTTGCAACATGAAATTTTTTTGAGGAGCGTTAGGATGGATTTCGTTGACACTAAATATTGGTTTCGTGAATGGACTTTCATTAATTTAGCATGACTGAAAGCTGAAGTTTACACACTGTATTAGTCTAAACAACGCTTGCTTTAGTTTATACAAATAACCGCTCCAATTCTTAACATTTTTTTCCCCCCTTCTACATATGAACGTTGATAAAACAGAATGGCTCCCAAACGAGCACTTTCATCTTAATAGTGAAGCTCGCAGAGTAGTGTCTGAGCAAAATGCAAACATGAAAATGGAAGCGAGGCCAGAAAAGGGGGTGTTCCCACACTGCATAAACCATCATCCTCATAATTTTGAAAAATATAATTAAAATTGCGATATCTACTGTTCAGTGCTATTATAATGCAGTAATGTACTTAATGTAAGTACCCTACTGTTTGAGTACATGTATCTTATTGATCATAGATTTTGTGCTTTATAACAGTAATCATGTTAAATCATAACGCTTTTTCTAAAATACAGTAAAAAGTCAGTTTTTTTTAAAACTAAAAGATACAGTAATATATAGTTAAGAAATGATTTGAAACAATTTGAGGGGTGTTAACACATGTCTGAAATAATTGGGTATGCTTATAAAAATTTTCTAAACATACGTTGTTCCACAACGCGAAATTCTGACTTGTGCGAGCTGTCTTGGAACGCAACCCTCGCGTAAGTCGGGATCCGACTGTATACTAGTATTGTAGACATAATGCATTATTCCAGTTTTTTCATATTTCGTTAAAAATTCACTTTTGTTGCTATTTTTTTATCGTTTGTTTCAAAGAACTTAATGTGCATATATTTTACAAGAGAAATATTTCAGTTGCCTGAGGAGGAGTTATGTTCCAGTTCAGAATCATCTCCTGAGGAAAATGATTATGATATTAATGGGGCCTCATGTTCACTGTTTGTAGTAAGTATTATGGAAAAAAAGAATTTTAAGTTTTAGGAATTTAGAGTTTCTTTTATCATGTCTTGCCTATTGCAAATATAGTAAAGTTATTAGAAGTGTTGTAAAGAAAGTTGAAGTGATCAATATTGATTAATAGTTCATTTTATATTTTTTGCTCAGTTTTAGTATAAATTTATTCAATCTCATTTTCATATTTTGTTCAATTGAAACAAATTTTATCTGCAATGGTTTGAAAGAGCAATATTTCTGTATTGACTGTGCATAAATAGCTGAGTTTCAAAGTTTTTTATTTACCTTTTTTTTGATAAAGTTCTTTCTATTTAAAAGAAAGAAAAAAGATACATTTGCTGCTTTCAAATATTTTAGTTTTCCTGAAAATTTTCTTGCTATGAGATAGCTCTTCGTTTTTTAGCTCATTTTTTTAAAATTTATTTTTTTTTAAATTAAAGATTCTGCAGTATTATCCATATGATAATTGCAAAATCACAAAAAAGCTATCGATATGGTTTACACATGCAGGATGGTTATACACAGAGGTGATTGTGTTCCGGTATTTTACCGAATTTCCGGTATTTTTGGACGTATTTCCGGTATTTTTATGTCCGAAAATACCGGAATTATGTTTCCTTTTTTTTAACTTATGCTTTTTATCTCCCTATCTCCGCAATTTTTTAAAATTATATAATACTCATCAAATATACCTGCAAGAGCCTTAAGATGGACACCTATCCCTTAAGATGGACAAATGTCAAGATAATTTGCATAACACCAGCTCAAAAGTAACTTTGTAATCCAGTAAAAATTTAATCAAATGTACACACAATATTTTGACTCAGAACTATTTAATACTATGGCAAAGGTGCACTTAAGTAATAGGGGCCAAAGATTACCCCCCCCCCCCCCCGTTCTCGCTTTGAAACTTTCAGGGATTTTTTGAGGAACTCACAATCACCCCTGGTTATACAGTAAAACCTGTAAAAGTGACCACCTGTCTAAGTTGACTGCTATTTTCAGGCGCAGAATTAGATCTTGTAATTCATCCTCTATAAGTTGATCACCTGCTTAAGTTGACCACTAAAGTAGTGCACCACAAGGTTCAACTTGCACAGGCTTCACTGTACTATCTTCTCTTGATTACAAGAATTTATTATGCAAAAACTTTGTTGGTATGTTTTATAGCAACATTTATAAAGTTTCTAAAAAAAGCTCTTTATGTCAGTAAATTAACTGCTCCTAGCTATGGCTTTCGTCAATCTTTTAAGTCCTCATTTTATGTTGTCCCATACAACACGCTGCAGGTTATTTTTTTAAAAATGCTTATCACTTAAAGTATGCCAAATTCAGGCTTATTTGACAGTTTGTTTACAAATACCATCGAGTTAATTATACATCCATGATATTGTTTTACAAATAATTTGACTGCAAAAAAAAAATCATTTGGAAATCAGAATTTATATTTACTTCTGAAGTATAAAATAAGGTTTTCTGTATTAAACACAAGCAATCTTGTTGTTGGTGCAACAATTAGAATCAAACAATTGTCTAAAAGTAGCTACATCTACTACAAAAGCTAGAAATAATTTTTTGTTTTTAATTAGACGAGAACACAGGTGTCGCCAGGATTCACCGATATATATATCACGATATATCTTACTAATATTATATATGCGAAAGTTTGTCTGTATGGATGTATGGATGTATGGATGGATGTATGGATGTTTGTTACTCTTTCACGCAAAAACTACTGAACGGATTTTGATGAAACTTTACAATAATATAGCTTATGCATCAGAATAACACATAGGGTAGTTTTCGTCCCGTTATGGGGGGGGAAAACCCCCTTAGGGGGGTAATAAAACACAATTTTTGTATAAATTCTCTAATATTGGGATGAAAAATACTTGCACATATTTACATTATATGTCCATCGAAAGCTCTGATTTTTCTGCTGAAGATGGCACCTGTTCGAAATTTCTAAGTAGAATAAAAAACGAGTTATGAGCTTTTTAGATCCATGTTCGAAGGCTTTCCTCAACTCAATACAGTATTTAGTGCATCATCTCAACTCCCTGTCGATAGCGACAATTGTTGTATTGTTGACTTTCTTTGCTTTTCGTGATTGTTCAAGGCTTTTCTCAAGTCAAATCTTAAAGTAAGATTTTTGCACAAGATTGGCAAATAATACATGATTTGGCTGATGATTTTCCATTTAAACGGAACTTTAGTGTAATTAATGGTTTTTATTATTATTTATGCTAATTGAACACTTACTCATTATCCAAACAACCAGCAGATCGCCAAAATTTTTGCAGAAAGATTTCCGTAGCTGATGCATTTGGCAGTTTTTTCAACGTTGCTGTTTTTGAAGCCGAAGACTACGTCATAATGTTTCTCAGTTTTCACCATGTAAACAAAATATCGCCAATCAAATAATTTTCAAAAGACTTTTTTTACTGTGTTAAATAATCCAGCAACTAAATTAGGCAAATCCATAAACATCACAAAAACTTCCATTAATTTTCCTTTTTGCACAATTTCAAACAATCACCAAATTTTATTACTTATTTTGGTAACATTTCGGATGAAACTGTTTAGCGCCATTTTATGGTGACCAAAAATATCTCAGCATCTGGCGACGATATCTCTGTAACGAAAATTAATATCATATCGTTTTACAAAGTAAGGAAAGAATGGGGGAGCATCATCGAAGGTACCTCGAAACGACTTTCGCAAATTCGGTAAAATCGCACCAAGAGCCACAATGATTGAAATTTCCCGAAATAACTAAAGCAAGTATAAGGGGATTACGAGCGCAGCTACTTTTTTTTAAGCACTTCGTACTTCATTAGCCATACAGAGAAGGTTTTAGACTCCATGTTAAAAAAAAGTATCAACAGATTAATCTTTTTAAACATGAGAAGATTAATTTCATGTTTTTTAAATTTGCATATGCTTAAATATAGTGCTTTCGTTTCTAAATCAATACTACTTTGTTCTTTATACTTACTGCTATTTTATTTTATGGGTAAGGAAGAAACTCGATTTTTAATCACGTCAAAAAGATGTGTTTTAAATTCTTTTACTTAAAACAGAAAACAAAAGCAAGTAACGATTTTTTCTAATAATTATTACTGACCCAGGCAACGCCGGGTATTTTTGCTAGTATACAATATTTATTTTGAAAATATCATGATATTTTGATATTTTGGATATTTATATTTTCCACTATGGTATTTTCAATTTAAAAAGCACATTAATCATAGTAAAATTGTTCATTTATTATTAAAAACAACCGAAAAGTTATGTACTATATTTTTACAATGTATAATCACATCATCAATATAACAAAGTAATATGATATTCCTTTTTAACTTGTATTTTATATTCATAAAATTATTAGCAATGTAACAACTTCAATTCATATTGAAAGTGCTTAATTAAATTTTAGACGTTGCTCAGAAAAAAGGAAAATGTCTTATGACTGTGCACTGACTAATGCATATTAGTTATTTCTGAACTATATAACTGTAAAAGTAGCTAACAGAAGAAAAATGAACAAAACAGCTAATGCTAAATGAACTCCATTAAAATTGATAGAAATGTAAAATGAAATATTAGATATAAATAATGAAAGAAACATTAATTTTAAGTCTTCATATTGCAATTAGAATGTAAGAAAATCAAGAGTAATTTGAAGATATATTTACTATTTTGAAGACTTTAGTTTGTGCTGATTGAAAATTTTGGATGTATATCAAACTATCCGATATATGTGTCGTGCAGTTGCAAAACCGGCCACCTCCAAAAAGCTAAATTTTTGGGGAAAGCCATTTTATTATTACATCAAGCGTGATCGAGGTCAAAACTAAATCTCTTTGGTTTTTAGTGATATTAGGGAAGGGTGTTGGAAAACGTTTATGTAAATGATGGTGGTATGTGGAGGGGGGTATTTATTCATATTTTCATTTTGGATTTGGCCGCTTTTTCAACTCATTTTGGAGTTGGCCGGTTTTGCTACTAATTTGTACTTAAAAATTGCTGCTCAAGAGTAAGACAATATAATTTGAAAAATCAAACAGACCAGAACAGCTGACCAGAATTATTTTGAAGTATAATAAAATAATATAAAAAATAAAATAATATCAACATTTAAGAATTACAGTCTTATACTCTTGCAGCATTATAGTCTTCAACAGGCTCACACATTTCTTCCTGATGTTCTTTATAACTACTGTTTTCTTCCTTTTCGCCTGTGCTTTCATCACCTTGAGCAGATGATGCCATCAAGATGTTTTTGTAAAAAGTCAGTCTCCCAGTTTGACCCAAAATGTTTGGTCAGTAAGTTTTGGACATTGCGCACTTTCTGAGGCTTCACCACTAAACCTGGAAATACAGACTTTTTTTGCTCCAACCAAGGATCTATAGAAAATCGCTCCTTGAACCAGCACCTTATTATTCTGCTTGGTTATGAAAAATCTCTTCATCGGTGCGAATTAGAAATGCCATTGTGCTGTGGGTTTTAGGATGGTACTGCTGGTTCTCTTCCAATCAAGATCAGTGTAATATCTTCCTGGCTTGTGCACTGTTCCACTTTTCGAGAGAATGTCGTCAAATCCTGAAGGCTGAATGAGGGTCTCATTTTTTTTCAACTTCTTCTCAATTTGGGCGAAAACACAATCTGGAGGAATGAAAGAATGACCAGGAATGGGGAAAATGACTTCCACTTTTTTTGATGGGTTGGGGCTTAACGAGTCATCCAGTATTGAAGCATGAACATCATTGTTGGTTTTTTTTTTTTTTGGCCACCCCAGCCGTCAAGCAACGCGCACCACTGACCAATATTAAGTACGACGACTATAAAGCACAGGGAAAGGTAAAGAAACTGATGCGAGCTGAAAAGGAACATTCCAGATCTAGCGGATGTGGACATGGCCGGTTTTGAAACTCACAGAGGAGAGGATTTGGCCGGGTTTGCAGCACATCATGACTTTCAAATGCATGTTAAATGAGGATTTTGCTGGTTTTGCAGTGACTTTAGGTATCCTATAGGTGGAACATGTATCTTAGTACCCAAAACACTGAAAAAACATATTTCCCAACATTGAGGAGTTGGCCGGTTTTGCAACTACACGACACATATATCAAAATGTCGGATACTTTTGAAAATATGATATTTTCGAACCCTGGCTGTTGCAATCCTCCTAACTCTTCCCCCATGCAGCAGGCCTGCCCCATGTATGGCCAGCTCTTCCGTTTGTTGCCCGTTTCTCCCAGGCTTCATTTAAGTATCACTTTCTCCTGTCTTTCACTAGATTTTAAAATTATACTATTATTTTTTTTCTTGAAAATTTATTGAGAATTGTTTGTACAAAGAAAATAATACCTCTAAGCCTTATAGACCCTTCCAAGGCATGAGAACACTACTGATCTGAACAGTTAATTGTATGCATGTGGAAAATAAGTTTACACAATTTTAGCGCATTGCATGTAATTGGACTGCAATCTTTTAGCATTTGTTTCTGATTTGCACTTTTCATGATAATTTCTTGAATTGTATGCATTGCAAAGCCTATTGAGTTGAAATACAAAGGTGTTTCTTGCATTCCCTGTTCTTGGGTGATTCGCCCCCCCCCCCCTTTTTTCAATACTCTACTTCAAATGCTGTAGAATATTCTTTGACTTTTTTCTTCTTTGAGCATTTACTTTATATATATATATATATTTTTTTTTTTTGTAATTTGTATAACACCTTTTAACTGTATCAGCATCAAAGGGAGTGTCTCAGTAATGCTAAATATGATACAAATACAAATGTGATCAGCAACAGGCTCTGGGCCCAGCTACGCTGATCCTAATCCAGAGTTTCCCAAAGTGGTCCGAGGACCCCCGGGGGTCCGCAAGGCCATGCCAAAACGTCTGCGGTGCTATCCAGCTAAATTAAATATAATTGAGATTAAAGGACGAGTAACGATATTTTAACTCAAAAAGAAAGCACATTTATGAAAAATAAAGAAGTTCTTCCTTATGCAGGAAGCCCCTCCCCCCCCCCTGTCGGAATTCTTGGCTGTAAACACACAGCACATTAATTAATTTTATGTACATGACGAAGTTCATATTGTTGCAAAACTATATTAAGTAAAATGCAAACATTGAGGCACATTTTTACAGCTGGAATATTATATTTCAAATTAAACATTTTTATTCCTAATTGAATTTCAATTAGAATTTTACTTCCATAACTCAAAATAATTATAATGTAAGAAATGAAAACCAGACAAGAGCTCCGAAAAATATACAGAACAATCAATTTTTACGGAGAGGGTTCGCGGAGATTTGGGAACTTCTGTCCTAATCAATTTATTAGTCTCCAATGAAGATCATTGGCCCTTTAAAAGGCTATCTACCCCCTTGCTTACTACAGTCTCTTCCAGTAAGCTGTTCTAAGTACCCACAACCTTACTGAAGTTGTAATTTTTCTTATTACTGACCTTGATATAAATTGTATTTGTTATTTTGCAAGGATTTTTTTAGAACCCGAAGATAGTATAAAATTTATCTAGTATATTAAACTAGAAATACTTGATGAAACCATGTATTTTCCTCAAACAACGGTGTTAAAAGTCTCCCCTTTTTCTCCCTTGTAACTTTGACCCAATCTCCGTTTTGGGAAAGTAGTAGTTATGAATGGGAGTAAAATCAACTTATATCGGACTTTGAAATTGTAAATTACAGCGATGAACATTTCTAAATGAGAGTGTAGCATTTCTAAAATTATTATTATTTTTTTTTAATGAAAAAAAATTTGAAAAACATTTTTTTTAAATATTTTTTTCAGAATTGGCCGCAGGCCAATTCGACAGGCTTCAAGGGCCACTTTTGGCTATTGAGCCATAGGTTGTGCATCCCTGTCATAAAGAAACAATTAAAGAGTTAACCTTTAAAGTACCCTGCAGTGAAGCGTTGGACTCTGAATATAGTAACTGCAAACAGGGAACAAACTGTTGGAAAAAACTAATTACAAGTAAAGGGAGGGGGGATACAACTTTATATATTTATTTACTTTTTCAAACATAATATAGGTATAAGAAACTTTAAAAAAGAAATAAATAAATAGAGGCATAAATATGTATACAATATTATTTATTTTATCTGTGTAGAAGTTGAGTAGTTGACTTGAGTAGAAGCAATAAGTTTGAAAATCCAGTGTTCACATATTAAAAAAAAGAAGCTTTCTCAAATGATACTTTTGGGGAATTAAACATTTGAAATAAATACATAAATGTAAAAAAATGAATATTACGAAGTGATTCATTTCATCATTCAAGAATTCATTTTTTGAACATTATGAAGTCGAGAAACAATGCTCAAAATTATATTTAAAAAGTCTCCCTTATATTTATTTATTAACCTATCAATAAACTAGAAAATAAATAAATATTTATTAATGTATATAGTCAATAAATGAAAACATTTAACTTTGTAAATTTAATAGATATTTTTTCCAATTTACTTAATTTTCATTTCAAACTGTCCAACAAAAACAGGATTTGGAGTTGATGTATTTTTTAAATTCAACAGCTCCAATTTTTTCCCCCCAAACTCCACAAGTTTACCTCATATTCTGATTTCACATCCTTGGTGTAAATGTTTGATAAAGATGTTCCAGTATTAACTTCAATCTGTATGAAAAGGAGAGATTTAGAACTTCTTTTTCTAAAGTATAATTTTTTTTTCCAGGATACTAAAACATCTGGTGAAGATCGTTTTGAATTGTCCTTGGAGGAACTTTTGAACCTTCGAAATGACAAATTTTCAACGACCCTTAAATGGAACGCCACTGAATTTTCATTCTACTCCCAGGGCTTCTTCCCTCTTTCCATAAACGACAAAATCAAGTCTTTATTAACACCAATTAGTTATGATTACGCTATCTTTGAGTATGAAAGGTAAAGTATTTTGTTTGCAATCTATATCTTTTATGCATTAATCTTAAATGTTCATGCACACAGTTGGTTATATGATTGTTTATTATTGTTTTCAAGGTTTTCGAGCTTCGTTGAGTCAAATGACCCTTCAAAAAAGAACTTAGCTGTGCTATTGCTCCCTTTGTTCACTTGTATAATTTACCATTTCCTGAAAAATGGATGTATATCTGATGGTAAGTCTCTAGATAATGTTCGTTTTCATTTCTGCAAGTTTTCAGTTGAGTTATATAAAGCTTTTTTGTTATTATGTATTATGTAAAAGTTAAAGCCAAAATCACATGCTGATGTGCATGTCTACATCATAAAAGGTCAAAACCATATGTGATGCGATCTGAAGATGGAAAATGCAATGGGTCTGGAAAAATTAAGGTACTTTCCTGACAAGGAAAAAAAAAAAACTTCTGCTTGTTTGAGTACTATTTGTACAGTGGTGGACACAATTATAAGACACCTATCTAATTTGGTGAATGGTGAAAGAAAATATTCAGAGCTTAAAAATGTTTATTCAAATAATTCAAAAACATAAATTTATTCTGTTATCACACGTAATTGTTTCACGGAAATAATATTTTGATGGAGTTCAATAAAAATAAATAAGAATACCATGCAACAAAATTATAAGACACCTTAACATTTTAATTAAAACAACTGCTTTTTTTTTCTAAAATACTGTGCATTATTCTAATTTTCTGCACACTGTTGTGGCGTCAGCAGTTAAATAAAGCAGATGATAACCGAATTACAAACGTTCCACAAGGTGCAGATTTAAAAGAAAGTGAAATTCGGAGATCTAATGCAACCATGCTTCAATTACAGTATACTCCCGATTATCCGTGCTAATCACCGGGCGGCGTAGCACGGATAATCGAAAAACACGGATAATCCAAAAAATCATTTAAGGAATATGCAGGGTAACTTTTTAAGGGGAAATTAGAAAAACCTAAATACTCACACAAACCACGAACTTTTCTTCGAAATTTATTGCTTAAAAAAATGGGTGATACATTTTTGTTTTCTTTATTTGTTTAAATTGTTGCGTATGTCCGTACGAATTTTTCTTACTGCAATTATTTCTCCGTAATAATAACTTCTTTCCCTCATGTAATCCAGTAAATGTTCCACAGATTTTAGAGCAGTAGAATGTGAAATTGTATAATCTTCATGTTCTTCATCTTCGTTTTCAGTAGCATCACTTGCGTTTGATTCAGTAACAAACTCAATGATATTTTCGTCAGATAGACATTGAAATCCTGATTCACACTCGTCGCTTTTAAACCACTCTTTGACATTTTCAGCGTCAACTGATTCGAAACCTTCGATTTCTTTAACTTCCTCAATGATGTTATCGATATTATCGATAACATCATCAAAGCTTTAGAAAAGTGTGATTCCGAAATGATGCACGGATAATCCGCAAACCGAATAATCCGCACACGGGTAATCGGGAGTATACTGTAGTAATATTTCAAAAGTTATTTAACGCTCTGGATGTGCAATTAGAAATGTTTTGAATAAAGAAGTTAATGGATCAATGAGTAAAAGATCTGGACGTACTCCTTGCTTGTCTTAGGGAGACAAACGCCAAGTGGTTTCACTCGCTACACAGAATACACAGACTACAACAGGCATTAAAAATGCATTGAAACTGATTTGTTCAAGGAGAATTATTCTCAGTGTGTTGCACAATGCTTCAAATGTAAAACATAAAAGATTAAAGAAAACCAGCACGATAAGACGCCAATTCATGTATCACACGAAACAAAAAAGTGGCTTTCAGCGCGAAGTATCAATATTCTCCAGTGGCCTTCTCGCTCGCCAGACTTAAATCACATCAAAATCTCAGGGGGAATTTAGCTTGTGCTGCTTACCGAAATGGGAGGCAGTTTATATGTGTCGAAGACTAAAGAATGCTGTAAAATGTGCTTGGGAAGAACTATCTTGCGATATTTCGTTAAAATTGATAGATTTGATGCCAAATCGCATCTTTCATGTTATAAAAAACAACAGCAGCTCTTAGCAAATATTAAATAACCATGTTAGATGATGACCATTATGTTTGTTAATTATGTTGAAACAGTATTTGGAAAAAATTTCGGTGTCTTATAATTTTGTCCATTATGTTTTTAATTTTTTTTTGTTAAATTGTATGAAAATATCATTAATATAATATTAACATGTATGACAACAGAATAAATTGATGTTTTTGACATATTTGATAAAACATTTTTAAGCTCTGAATATTTTCTTCCAGTATCTGTCAAATTGGATAGGCATTGTATAATTATGTCCACCACTGTACTAAAGGCATATAATAATCAGTGGCGTAGCTAGTTTCTGCCGCCCAAGGCAGTTCCTCTATTTGCCGCCCTTTTATTGAGACACCTCTAATTTATTAAACTGTCAAATTTATTGAACACATTGAAAACTTCATTTAAGGAAGAAAAGGGAAACTGATTCAATCCGTATTCTTCCTTTAAAAAAAAGGAGGAGGGGGATGTCAGGCATCTATCCCGGAGAAATATTTTAAATTTTCATCAAAAATCGCAGTTAAGAGTATTATTTAGGGGGATGGAGTTCTCTCCTGAATCTTCATCAAAGTGAAGTCAGTTTTAGCTTTTGGTGACGTCAGGGTCTTTTCTCAAGTATTTTCCAAAATTTACGTTTTAAAAATGCAATTCAAGTCTGCCTTAGTGGACGTTAAGGGAATGAGGAACGTTCAGGAGCTCACTATGGAAATATTTCAACTTTGAACGCTGAGAAGCGTAGTTGTAGTCACAACAATACCTTACATTTTAAAGGGATTTTTTCTTTGCCTCCAGTAATAGATTAAAAGTATGATTTCCTCATTTCGATTTTTTTCCCCACATCAAATTGCTGAATTCCCGCTCCTAAAAATATGCTGCTGAGGCGGACCGCCCCCTTCTCCCCACCCTAGCTACGCCACTGAATGCATTAATTTATCCAGAATAATGTAGACAAACTAAAATATACATTAATTTATTCAGAATAATGTTTTGTACAATAATAGTCATAACATTTTATTAAAATGATCATCACTGATTATATGCTGAAACCAGGCCGTAACCAGAATTTTGTTTCGGGGAGGGTTTTATTTAACCACATTTCTTAGAAAATCTGTATGAACAATTAAAATTCTATTTCATTCGTATATTCTAATGATTTTTGTTGCAATTGTTTATTTAAATGAGGAGGGCCGCTTTAAGGCATCAACGTGAGCAAATGTAAAAGTCGAGAAAAAAAATCTGATGGTTACAGCACATAACCCCTGCTAAATATTTGATGTCTTTTTCTCACTAAAAAAATGTTAATGTGTACTCATGCATGCACATTCAGATATTCAGACCTCTTAAATTAATATTGATATGAATTAATATTTGATACCTTTAAAATGTCATATGAGAGTTTGGTACTTTCAAACTCAAAGAATTTGAATATTTTATTGGCGTTAGGTGTTCAAAACCTGAAGGAAAACATTGAATTGTTTTGTAAGAAATGATTTTCGCATTAAATACATAAAAAATAAATATTGCAGATAAAGCACTGAGGTTAAATAATTCTTCAACAATAACAGTTTCATTTTTCAGCAGAAAGGAAAAGAAAAGAAAAAGTGCGATGAAACGAAATTTTTGGAACAATATCGAAAAATTTTAAAGAGGGTTTGAACCCTAAACGATAACTTACGTTTAACCGGAAAGCCGAAGTCAGTCAACAATATTGCATGCTTATTCAAGCAGAGATGATAAAACACAGTAGAAGATAAAGAATTAATGTCAGTGTGAAGAAATGAACATTAGAAACTTGTTTAAAAGATTACCAAAGATTTATTGGTCCATCCGAAACTAAAATAAATAAGCGAACAAATAAACTAATAAGAATTAACCCTGGCCATAAGTGGAGGCAGGGCCGGATTTAGGGGAGGGCAGGCGGGGCTACTGCCCCGGGGCCTCCACAACAAAGGGGCCCCCACACCAGATTTTTTTAATAAAATATCCTAACTTTTACGGGTTGTAAATATCGGATACAGTAGAAGACCATTATAACGCACGCCTTGGGACCAGAGCTTTTGCGTTATACAGGTTTTTGCATTATATAGATCATTTCACAAATTTTGAAATTAATATCCAGAATATATCTATATATTAACACTTCAGAATGAGTTTTATCTGCAATGAGTATTAAAGCACCAATATTAAAATTAGTTATTCACAAATAAATATGTTTCACGATCAAAATCCTGCACTTCTGCTAGCTTCATGGTTTGCATAACAACTGCATTTTCAAGAGCCATCTGGTATTTTCTATTTACTGTAAGTACTAATTTTCCTTTAAAAGCTTTGAATTAAGATGGAAGTATAAGAAACTATTTAAAAATTTGATTTGCCTTACAATTTTAATGCTTGCAAAGCAAAACAGAGGGATTTTTTAAACTTCAAAACATATTGTTTACTTCTGAGAAGTTGTGCTTCTTATAGAGAATTGCGTTATATAGGTCGGCGTTATAACGGTCTTCTACTGTATATACATATATATAAAAATATCCAAATATATATCAAAGTATCGGATATTTTCGAAAATATGATTATCTTTTCAAACTCTGATTAGGGGCCTCCACTCCTTCGTTGCCCCAAGGCCTCCACACTTCCAAATCCGGCCCTGAGTGGAGGCGGAGTTCGATAACTCCCCAACACCTACCAGAGTACCAGACCTAAAACCTAAGAGGCTGAGCAAAAAAGAAAGAGAATGATTGGAATCATTCACTATTTGTACTTTAATGCCTCATTAGCATATGATTGGGCATCAGAGGATGCCAACCTAAAACTGCGACTTTACATGTGCCGAAAGAGTTGAGAAGTCAATCTCATTTGAATAAAGCTGATGTTACATTACATTAGGAATGAGAATGCGGTTGAATATTGTTTACCGACGTCTATCACTAAAGACCCACACCTTAGCATCAGGCCTTGTGTTGAAATATTTTTTAGCTATCAATGTGAAAATATTCTCAACTTCCTTTAAGACATTTTTCGTTTTCAGCTCTCTTACGGTATTCCAGACTGGTGATCCCCCCCCCCCCCAAAAAAAAGAGAAAAACTGCAGTCTCTGTGTGCTGTAATGACATGTTTGGTATTTGTTTGCAATTCTGTGTTTGCCTGGGCTGTTGACGTTACTTGTAAATTTAAACTCTTGTTAGCAGGAGCCAATACAGAATTTTTTTTCGCACTACCTATTTTTGTGAAAGCATTGCATCGACATTGTTTCTTGTTTTCTATTGGCATTGTTTTAGTGATTTTTTAAAGGCACATTCTAATTTTTGTTACAGAAAATTACAGCAACTTAATTTTAGTTTGAAAAGTGTAAGTATCATCTACTATTATTTCTAATAGATTTATTTTTGGAGATGCAAGGGAAGAGGGGATGAGAAGCTAAAAACTTAAAGAGGTATGGAAAATTTCATCGTACTTCAGCTCAATAGGCTTGGTGTTCCGGACAATTCAGGATATTGTCAGAAAAGTGCCCCTCAAAACAGATGCTAAACGATTGCAATAAAATTTAGAAAATGCAATATGGTAAAAAATAGCATAAAAGTTGCTACTTAAGTGATTGTTCTTGTGATTGAGCTTAGCATTTTATTTTATCTGTAAATTTTATTTTAAACACAGAAACAAATTTTCTATTTTAAATTGCAGATTTTTGTGATGCTTCCGATTTTTTAATATTGTTTTTGTGACTGTGTCAATTTCCAAAATTAGTTTTGTGAAACTGCTGATTTTATTAAATCATTTGCATGTTTATGAAATGACTTAAAAATGTATTAGAATATATTTTTTAAAATATGTACAGATTCAGAATATGTTAACGATGCTGGCAATTAATCAATGAAAAAAGTTCATATAATCAGTTTAACCATTTTTTAAATATTTGTACTTTCTTTGTAGGTTTACGATCTTTGGATTACTTGGAGAAAATATTTCCAAGAATGAAAGAAGTATATAAATCTGTAGCAATAGTGTTCAAACAGTTAAAAAAATTCCATGGTAAAAAAGACAAGAAAATTACAGGCATAAAATCTGCCTTTGAAGAACTGATTGCATCTGTTTGTGAAATTAAGTCGAAACAAAATGAACCATATGATATCCTTCAACAGCAGCACTTTTTGAAAAAACTTAGGTATACATATACATTTTTTAAATTAATATTTCATTCCAAAAATATGCTAATGTAATCAAGTTTTAATGCAAAAACAATGAGGTTGTTTCCGAAATTTTAAAAGTATTTTTTTTTCTGAAAGAGCATGCTTAAAAACTTAGGAGTTGACCATTTTTTAAGTAATTTGACAAAGTTTAATATTTAAAAAAAAATTATTTTAATCGGTGCTCAGATTCAATTTCCTTTTTTATGCACATGACATCACAAGTGATGAAATGTTATTCACTGATGCTATTAGTGCAGAGCGCAATGTTTAATTCACTTCTTTACTTGCATGTACTGGCAACGATATGGTTGATAGCAAGCATTGAGTGCAATATTAATTCACTTCTTTATTATCATCATCTGAAAATGCTGTAGATGGCAAGCATCAGCATTCTGTGGGCCAGTGGAGTAGTGCACCAAAGTTCATCACTTGTGACGTCATAAAGATCACGCCTTATTTGAAAAATTGGACATTCAAAAAAATAATTAAAAATTAAACCTTTTGAAAATAAAAGATTTTCTTGTTCCATGTTTTTTTTTTTTTTTTTTTTTTTTGCTCATTCTATCAACTTCAGTTACCAAAAATAGTACTTTTGACTGATGGAAACATCCCCATTCTGTATTCCTAAAAGGCAAATTTTAAATTTTGGAAAGTAGCTACTAAGTTAAAAGACAAATAACTCAAAAGAGAATGTATGGTGTGAAGCATATCTTTAAAGTAATGCCCAAAACAACTTTTACATATAGGCTGAATTTTAAATTATTACTTTCCCTAAATATGTCAAACACTATTAAAGGTTGAAATATTTGATCTCAATTTTTCCAGGAAAAATATGAATTTTACTGTTAAAGTTATGCTGCTAGTGGAATTTATTATATATGTCAGGGGTCGCAACTGGTCCCTTTTTTCCCCTAAGAGATTTTTTTTTTTTGTTTTAAGTTGCTGAAAGTCTGGTTTTTCAAAATTAGATTCATTTTTTCCCTTTACAATTTTGGTTTCATTTTCGCTTTTCCCAGAAATATGTTTTATATATTTGTATTTCTCCCCCCCCCCCCTCTCCAAAAAAAAAAAAAAACGAAAAGAAAAGAAATGTGTTATTCACACTCCTTCATGATTATTCCTAAATTTAGATCAAATTCGGGCACAACAGCAAGAATTGGAATCTATTGGTAGGCAGGGCTGCAAAGTTGGAGGAAAATGACTAACCTTGGGGAATTTTTGAGCCTTTGACTCCGACTCTGACTCCTTTACTCCAAAATCAATCAGACTCCAACTCTGCAGCCTGGTTAGTAGATGTAATAAATTCATTCAGCAGTTTCTTGTTCTAAATTCTCATAAATTTTCAGCTAATTAATTGCTAAATATTGTCCAATTTTAAATAATGGGCTAGGTGCCGGCTGACTGATTATGCCCGATTAATCAGTGCATCCCTAATTTGAACCTTGAAAAGCCAAGATCAAGATCCTTTTTTTGGGCTCTTTGCAAAACACATCAAGAAAGTTCGTCAAAAAAATTTATTAAGAGATTTGGGTTTTGTTATCTATTTCCTTCAAATGGTGTTTTAAATTTGAATTGTATTGTTTGTTGCAAAAAGAGAAAACATACACATTTCAACCTCAAATTCCCACAAACCCAATGTCTTCTCCTGTATCTAAGAACATAATGAGTTGTTTTTTACATCCATGGTTAAGATGCATGTGTGAGTGCTTTTCATTTATTGGGTGGGTCTCTGGTCATTGAAGAACCTTGCTTAAAGAATCAACTCATGCATACTATTAAGAAAATACATTACAAGGTAAGTGCTTTTGAGGAAAATAAAGAAATAAAGAGCGCATTGTGGAACTGGTTTGTATGTATTTACTTTTTGAAAGTTTCAAAAAGGACTGATTTCTGTGATGACTGCTAAAGATCATCCTCAGGCAAGTGAATACAAGCCTTTTTTTTTTTGTAACAGCAACTAAAAATTCTGTTCATAATTAAGAATCTTGCCTTAAATTTAACTAATCAATTATAATCCAAATATAGTAAAACCTGTCTACAACGATACTTTTGGGACCTAAAAAAATATTGATATAGGTTATCTCTTATATAATTAAACACTGAGTGTATCTATGCATCTATGTATGTCCAAGCTTCTCCTTCCGAACGACAGTGAACTGACCATCGAACCAGGTATCGATGGATGTGTAATCTTCCCGTCTTCATGTTTGGTTATTTAACATAATCCTCCGATAATAATTAGTGGAGATATCAATTAAAAACTATTGATTATGACTGTTAGATTTCAAAATCAAATCACTATTTTTCGAAGGCTTTCTTCCATTCAAATTATTATTCAGTGCTTCATCTCAACTTTCCGCAACAACGCTTTTATTAAAATGTATAGCGGGTGAAGAAAATCATTGAGATGAAAGATCTGTTGCCATTTTTTTTTCTCGAATATGAACGGGTAAAATTCTTGTTTTTGTTTTGAGGCTTTTCCTGTAATCAGGGGATTTAAAATGTTTACTTTTTGGGGGTTTTCCGCAACCTGCCGCAAAATGTCACTGACTTTTTTTTTGGTTCAAGCCTGAGTGTTGAACTTGCGTCACTTGGCATAACTTTTATTTTCAAGATGGACCGTGCAAAGCCGGGCGATGCAGCTAGTCGTTATAGACAGTTTGATTATTTATGCTAAAATTTTGCTGGGACCAAGGATGATATTCTTATAGACAGGTTTATTGTTATTGATGATATTGTTATTCACAGGTTTCATTGTACTTGTATATTAGAGTATATTAGGTATAATATTAAGAATATTTTGTTTCTCAATGTATTTATGTTCTAAGTTAAGTTCCGAAAAAGAATTCTGGATGCTAATTTCTGTTAGGTACTTGATAAAGTAAATCTTTGTTCTTTATCAATAGCCATTTATTTCTCATTAAATTCATTTATATACTTGCTGGTTACAGTATCGTATTTGTATCGTGAATAATGAGTGTTGGAATGATAAATTTGGGTATTCAAGTATGTTTCTTAACCCATTGAAATCTGATATAATTATCTGTGTAAATTTCAAATACAATGGAAGACACTGAGAACAATCATCATAACATTATTTGATGGCAAGAGTTATCACAAGAGTCAACTGAGTAAATGAGCTAATTATAAAGAGAGCCATCCTTGCCCGTATATAGGTAAAGTATTCAATCCTAGGAAGTTGTGTGTTATCGTTCGAGTTCATTTTGGTTAAGCTAAACGGGGGTGATGCTGCGATGACTGACTAACATTCGTGAGACAGTCTGCAGATTGCATAATTCTGCTGGAATTCTGTGAAGGAAAACAAAAATTTTTTTAAGCCATATTTTCCGGAATATAACACTTAATAGCATACAGTGCAAAAAAATGAATTTGAGGGCAATTTAGAGCTGCGTATGATCCATGGATAACATGGTTTTTATAATCATACATAGTACGAAATGTGGATTCATACAATGAAAATATCAAAGGTACTCTTGTTAAATATATTAAATGCGGTGGAGCGCCACAAATCCACCAACGTTCAAAATCCGCATCGATTTTTCCTGATTTTTTTTTCCAATTTTTATTGACACTACAAATTTATTTTCCATTCTTGTTTTATTTCAGTTTATAATAATCCAAATTGCGATACAGTGGTCAAACAATTGTTTTTACACATAATTTGCAGATAAATTGTTCTGTTTTATTATTATGCATGCTGAGTGATGGAATAAAATAGAAAGACATTTATGCGAAAAATACATTTGGGTCATTCCATGTCAAGTGATCCAAAATTTGGGAAATTTTTTCCCTCACCCTTTTGTATTTCTTTGAAATTTGGCTCATCGATTGTACACTTCGAGGTAATCAAAAGTCCAAATTTTTAGATTTTTATCTCTATTATTTTTTTATTTATAACACTTTGATTTTTCGAAAAACCCTCTTTTTTTCATGGCTGTTTGAACATAAAATGGACGATAACTCAGCACCAAATATAGATAGAAAGATTTGGTAAAAAGCGTTTTAATGTACATTAGTTGCTGTTTAATTGGATATGCAACATGACTAATTTCAGAAAATTTTTAATTTTTGAAAAATGAAATTTAAATTTTGAATTTAAATTTCTCAGAAAAGGTATAATGAATTTTTTTTAAAAAATTCTCAAAAATTTGTGTGTATTTTATCTTTATTTGTGCAAAGTTTTAAGTTGGGATCTCAATGGGATCATATTTTTATGAATTTTTAAATAAAATTTGACTTATGAAATAATGACATTTTTCAGATTCTAACTAGTTAAATATGGGGTTTTCTTACTGAGGATGGTCTAGTAAGTAGTAATTGATCATGATTATGCTTGAAATGAGCTAACATGAATTTGTAGATTGGTAAGCCCCCCCCCCCCCCCCCACCGTTTTTATTTTTTTTTTCAAAACATTTCGAAAATTAATAAATAAATAAAACAAAATAATAAATAACAAAATAATAAATAAAACAAAATAAATGGTAAACTTATTAAACGTTGGTAAATAATCTTCTTTAAAGCAAGAAAAAGTCCCCTCCCCTCAGCACCACCACTTTTTTTTTTTCAAAACTATTTTCAAAACGCAAAAAATAAATAAATTAATAAAATAAAACAAAATGAATAGAAAGCATATAAAAGTTGGTAAATGTTCTCCTTTAAAGCAAGACGAAGTACATTCCCCCCCCCCCCCACCCACACATACGATTAACACTATAATAGTATCACGCCTCACCTGACGCTTTTTTTTTTTCGGACCAAGTGTTTCTTTTTCAATCCGAACTTCACAAAATTTACTTGATTAATTCACTATCTGATAAGGAAAGTTATGATTCATTTCATCCCCTACCCCTGCGCCAACTTTCAATTTTGGAGGGAGGAAAGAAATAGTTTGCCCCAAGATCATAGCAAAATAGGAGTGTTTCCCCCCATTTTATTTCATTCTTTTCACACTAAACTAAAAATCAATCTAAATATCAGATCATATGTCTGTCCGCATAAAACTAAACGTCTTCCCACACATTTAGAGTGCAGCTGTTTTTTTTCTTTGCTTTAATGCTAGCTTTCTTTTAATTTCAGTTGTAAAAGAGAGCATATATGTATCTCCGCATAAAACTGTCTTTCTACAACATTTGGAGTGCGGCGGTCTTCTTTTCTTTAATGCTAGTTTTCTTTTTAGTTTCAGTTGTAAAGGAGAGCAATGCAGCGAGTTCTATTTATGCATATGTTATAAGCAGTTATAGATCAAACAAATTTTGCTAGTTTGAGCATAACCTTCCATGTTGTTAAGCTTCATTCCAGATTGCTCTCCCCCCTCCCTTTCCCCCTCCCCCCATCGTCCCACTTTTCGAAAGAAAAAAAAAAGCTGCAAATGAGTGGTTCTATTTGTCTGTTAACGTTTTTCTGACTTTTAGTTTTATGACCCCCCCCCCCCCCCACCATTTATAAGCCTTAGTCACTGCTGATGTTTAGCAGCGTGCATCCCAGTTTATTATGATTATAACTCTTACGTGCCAGCTTTTTTTTTTTTTTAAATACAGTTTTGAAAAAAAAAAGATAAAAAGTGGTTGTGTGGCAGGGGGGGGGGGGGGTACCAATCCACAAATTCATGTCAGCTCATTTCAAGCATAGTCATGATCAATTACTACTTACTAGACCATCCTTAATAAGAGAACCCTATATTTAACTAGTTAGAATCTGAAAAATGTCATTATTTCATAAGTCAAATTTTATTTAAAAATGCATAAAAATATGATCCCATTGAGATCCCAACTTGAAACTTTGCACAAATGAAGATAAAATACATGCAAATTTTTGAGAATTTTTTTAAAAAAATTCATTATACCTTTTATGAGAAATTTAAATTTAAAATTTAAATTTCATTTTTTAAAAATTAAAAATTTTCTGAAATTAGTCATGTTGCATATCCAATTAAACAGCAACTAATGTACTTTAAAATGCTTTTTACCAAATCTTTCTATCTATATTTGGCGCTGAGTTATCGTCCATTTTATGTTCAAACATCCATGAAAAAAAGAGGGTTTTTCGAAAAATCAAAGTGTCATAAATAAAAAAATAATAGGGATAAAAATCTAAAAATTTGAACTTTTGATTACCTCAAAGGGTACAATTGATGAGCCAAATTTCAAAGAAATACAAAAAGGTGAGGGAAAAAACTTTGGATCACTTGATATGGAATGACCCATTTGTATTTTTGCTGAATATGCTTGATACTGTATACTACTGAAGAAATAATAAGAAATATCGTAAACTGAAAGCAAATACTGAAAGATTGCTGCAGTGTTAGTGCAAAATGCTTACATTTCGCTTGGCACGTGGCGTCATAGAAACACAAAAATACAAACTTTTCAGCTTGTAAAAACCAAATGCGGATGATTTCGGACATTTTAATAGGAAACAAGACTTAGCTAACTATTGAAAATCATACCAAATTGGCGCCGTTTATTGGTTTTTGGTTCTTTGTGGTGGTGGTGGTGGTTGCTTCAAGAACAATTATTACTTTTGTATTTAAAAGTTTTTTAAGTAACAGCTGAAATAATTAGTTAAAATTAATTTTTTAAAATGATTATAAACTATTTAATAGTCTTATGAGGCAATTCATAAATACTTTGAAATTTTCATTGTTTTATTTCTTCAATTTTAAGATAGCACTTAAAGTTAGTTTGTGTATGGCCTGAAATCTGCAAAATCCTACACAATTTATGCATTTTAGCTGGGATCATGCTTTTGTCTTGATTTTTTATCATTTCTTGATATAATTGAAAAGTAATAAGCGAGGGGGCGATGCATCCCCCAAAATATAAATATATATTAATGCTACATTCTGAGCAAGTTCATTTTTAATCTTAATTATGTCTGGGAATGTAATTTGAATTAATATAAAAATGCAGAAAGGTTCTTTACTGAAGATACTTGTATGCAAGGTGCAATGCTCCTAACATTTAATTAAAAAAAATAATAATAATGTTACAATGTTTTCAGACATGGGGCTCATAGGAGTGAGACCAATACTTTGATTTTACTTAAAAAAAAAATAAATAAATAAATAAAAAATAAAATAAGAGGGGTGGAGGATCTATAAAAAACGTTTTTGATGATTTTTTTTAAACTTTTTTTTTTTTGGGATTGACATACTCCAATGAGTTTCCTTCTTTTCTACAAATTTTCCCCCAGAAAAATGTTTTCAATTAAGTAAATGCTCCCTTCCTCTCCAAGTAAAAACAATGACTCTGAAACTGGAAAGGGGGGGGGGATCCCCAAAAAGTGGCATTTAATGGAAAAACAGTGATCATGTTTGAACTCAAGTAGTCATTTCATGTAAGAATTCACAAAAATGTTGTCAGAAACCTTAACAAATTTTGAGAGTTTTTTTTTTTTTGCCGCACAGTATAATTTTACACTAACTAGTGATTCCAGTGGTCATATTTGGAAGCAGCTGTTAGTTTGAAATCTATACAGTGTTACTGTTAATATATGCATTTTAGATTTCATTTATTCAAAAAAAATTTTCTATTTAATGAACCTTTATGTTGCTTATATTTACTTTTCATTATTATACAATTTGTGCATGCATTACTGAAGTTATGCAAAGCTAGTGTTTTTTACTTAAGGCATTTGTGTTTTAATCATTAGAAGTTTTTCCTGTAATTTGTCTTAAAGTAATTAGTTTAACTGTACATTCTACTTCATTACATGTTATCATCATAATCAGCTCATTTGAAGTTCAGTTTATTATGCATCAATTGTCTAAAGTATTTTAAAATGTTGAAAATTTGCTTGTTAACATTTTATTTGTATATTTAGGCTAAAAAAAATGTTTTCATTTACTCCTGAGTCGATGGAAGCATTAGTATCTTTTCTGACAGTAAGTATGTGAATTAACTTTTCTAGTGTTGATTTTTCATTTTTTGTGTACGTAAGTAAACTTCTGACTTTAGACTTTCCTCAGATTAATTTATAATTTCTGAGATATGCTCCATGTGAAACATTCGTATACATTATCCATTTCACTTAAGAGAAACTGTTATAGGTGAGTTCACTGTGTGTATATATAAATGATGGTAAACTTATAATAAAACTACCAAAAAAAAAATAAAAGTTGAAAACCGAAAAATTAAAAAAAAAAAAATAAATAAAAGGACAAGGTGCTTTGAGATTGAACTCTTCAGCATTGGAAATCACAAAGTAACAAGTACCAGATCTACTGAGCTACATCAAATAAATAATTAAACTTATGCACTGAAAATCCAAAGAATGTAAACTTTGAAGAGACAGCTAAAATTACTTAAATAAATAATTTCTTTTCTTTTTATTTTCAAAATTTTAGCTGTCTCTCTAAAGTGGTTTTCAGTGCTTTGGCATAATTATTTCTTTAATGTAACTTAGTAGAGCTTGATGCTTTGAGATTTCTAATGCTGAAGAGACACATCTCAAAGTAGCTTTTTTCCCCCCTTGAAATTAGTTTTTTTTTTTTTTAAATAACTTCCCTGTTTTCAACTTTTACCTTTTCTTTTTGCCAGTTCTATAACTTTTACCTTTTCTTTTTACCAGTTCTATAATTATTTAAAAAAGAGAGCAAGAGACAAAATGGTTAATAAACACTTTCAAATTTGTAGCCTTTTATAAAGTAGAAATATAGTCATAGTCAGTGGTGTTCCCATAGGGTATACTCCATATATGCCGTATACTCTCAAATATTTCTTATACATATAGCGTATATCCTCAAGCTTCATAAATTTTCATATTATGACATACTATGTGTATGATCACATACTGATGATGGGATGAAACCCATTTTTAATAATTTTGTAAATTAGCATAGTATACTAAATGACTTTAAACTTTTTAAAGGAAGAAATAGCTTTATTTGCTATCAACACTTAAAATAAAAACATAATCATTTTAAATAAATATTTCTACTATGATCAACCTGTTTCTTCTCTTAATCTGAAGTAAAAAGCTTTATAAAAACTATTGCACTATTTATACAAGTTGCCTGGATAAAATGAATATCACCGGTAAGAATCATTTCCTATTATTTAATAGACTAGCTCTGTTAAACTAGTTTTTAATACAATCCCATTGTGAGGGGAAAAGAGTAGTCTTCTGACTACACAAACATCGTGTATCAGGTCGCTGAGTGCAAGTGGCCAAAAACCTAAGAGAAGATTCTTTTATCTTCCACCTAATTACTATATCATTCACTAAAGCCATGTAAGACCAGATGCCAACGCCCATTACACATGTCTAATGCAATTGGCTCGAGTCAGCTATGAGGAGATAAGCCACACCTCTACAGCACCACACTCATGCCACACCCTTCATTGACCTTCACACGTGCCGGTGAAAAGGGAGCAAGATAACATCTCATAAATTTCTGATTAGGAATCTGTGAAAAATACGATGTAGGAAAGTACTGATACTAGATTTATACAATGCAGATTGAACAGTAAGAAGTGAGAAACATAATACAGCATTTTATGTAACACATACACAAATTGTTCGTAATGGATTACCGGGAATATACCCTCAGAAAAATTGATGGGAACACCACTGGTTATAGTTACCAGATTCACTACCATAAATCAGTTTCTGTTCTGTTCAACATCTTGTTCAGCACCAAAATGAAGAGATGATTATATCCTGAGCATCAGTTATAATAACACAGGCCTGCAATGAAAAATATACACAAAAAGTAATGGCTGAATATTATGTACTTTTTGGGGCTGATTCCAGGAAAAATAATGGAAACAGTTCTATCTCGTCAGGATTTTTTGCTAAATTTATTTTTTTTTTTTTGCTGAAATTTTCCATCAAAAAGCATTTTCTAAAACATTTTTTTGTTATTTGTCAAAATGGAAGAAAAAGGATAAAAAAAGCCAAACTTGACTTTTCCACAAATCGGAAAATTGGCTATATATCTGGAAAAAAAAATTTTCACCAAAAAAATGAAACCATTTGGGAGTGCAGAATGTTCATACAGTGCCTACTAAATTTCAACAAAATCAAAAATGGTATGGCACGAAATTTTCTAAAAATTTGCTGATTTTATATGGAAGTGACCTTGTAGCCAGATTGCACGAATCTCCGCTCAGAGAGATAAACTCAAAGTTCTTTTGAGTATAAAAATTTTACATCAAGTTATGTATATAAATAGAAATATATGTAAATAGAAACTTTTTTGTTTTAATTTTTGCTGTTTCAAATTTGTTCCAAACTTTAATGCACAATATTTGCTCCTCTTGGTCCATTTTATGTGTGTTACACCCTAATAAAAACAAATTACAATAGCATGTTGGTGGTTTTTTAAAAGAATCTGCACCATAATGCAATGTAAATACAGTTGGCTCTCTGTTTAACGACTTTCAAGGGACCACAAAATATCATCCTGAAGTAGAAAGTGTCTTTAAATAGAATGCTTTAAAAACTATATTGGACCATCTGGGACCGCAAAAAGCCGTCTTTCAGTAGAGATAGTCGTTAAGTAGAGCATCATTAAACAGAAAGCCAACTGTTGTTTAAACTCAAGAGAACTTAGAGTTTTTTCTCTTCCAGAGGAGGTTAGTGCAATCTGGCTACAGGATCCATTCCATACAAAATCAACAAAATAAAAAAAAATTTTTTTGCTGTACCATTTTTGATTTTGATGAAATTTTGTAGTCAATCTGAATCAGTATTCTGTATTCCGCAGCCCCGCCCCCCACCCCAAAAATTCCTTGAAAAAATTTTATTTCTCTGATATAGCCATTTTTTGCTCCGTGCATGAGTAAAATTTGGCAATTTTTCATCCTTTTTTCTTCCATTTAGACCAATAAAAAGTAAGTGATTGCTGAAGAATCAATATGTCTCACCAATAGGATATTTTCTATACATTTAATTGGCAAAAAACCCACTTTTGCCCGATAGATTGTTTAAGGGATTACTTTTTGGTGGAAGATTTGAGCAAAAATAAAAATCCATTTTACAAAAAATCTTGACATGATGTAGAAAATGGAGGTCATTTTCGAAATCAGCACCCCAAATAATGTAAAGATGAGCAAAAACTTATTTTGTATTTTTCCAAAAGTTTAAATTTGCAGGGTTGTGTAATTAGTAGTTTTTCTTTGATTCTAGTTCATTATGCAAAAAAAAGGGGGGCGGGGGCTATTTCTTCAGATGTAGTAACTTATATTAATGTTATATGCTCTATTAGGTCATAAAGCTCATAACATTAGTAGTGTAGTGCATAATTAACTTTATTGCAGATTAAATGAATGAAACTAGCGTTTTTAGGCATAATTACCATAATAAATTTCCAGTAATGGGGGAAAAAACCTCACAAACAAAACATTAAAGGGATGCTAATGGTAAATATACTTATTAGTAAATACCCACCAGAGTCTGGAAAATACACCTGTGCTATTCTCAACAGCAGTTCAGGTTAGTGCTCAATTTTTACTCTCGTACTAGCCATTGTTACACTTATTACAGGGTCTAAAAAGGAACAAAAATGTATGTTGATTCAAATCATTTTAATTTTCTCACTTGAACCACTGTCATTCAACCTAGTCCAACTGTCAACAAATGCTTTTTCCCATTCAGCTGTCAGAACTCATTACTAAAAGGTAAGTAAAGGGCATATAAACATTTAGTATATTCGGTGGCATACCTAGCATGGGTGGCACCTAGGGCGGTAATTTGTGGTGTCACCCCCCCCCCCCCACACACACACACACAAACGCAAAAGAAAAAAAATAATAAAATTTCATAAAAACATGAAATTTTCATCCAGTTTTCATAAACAACTCCATTTGTGGATCATCCACTTCGGGTTTCACCCCTTAGATGAGTGAAACCCGAGAAGGACCGCCCCGAAATGGGGAAAAAATGCCAAAAAGCGCTTAAAAATGTTTTTAAACCTACCTCTCTCGTTCGTTTGTTTACACAGGCATGTTGAGTTTTCTCGATTGTTTTTGGGCTCAGGGTGCAAAGTTTGCAGGTTTACGCAGCGAATTCCTTTTTGGCATCTTCCTACAGACCATTTATGACTAATTAATATTAATTTCTAAGAGGACATTTTTTTGTTGAGTGTTTTGAAAAAAAAAAAAAACCCTTGAATTCCCAAGTTTTCGGTGCTGATCAAAACCAACTTTTGGTTTGAGAATTCGATCATTCATTTTTCTCATCCTATTAATATCGTTGAACACGAGAGAAATTAAATATACCCACCTTTAATAAAAAAAAATTATAAACTGCTTAAAAGCAATTTTTGTAAATTCCTGCACTCATGGTTCTTCAACTTTCTAAAAGCTCCTTTCAGCTTTGTAGTGAATGAAGGGCTCTAAAATTCCAGTTCTGATTGCCTAAGAGGTAGGCCTGTGCAAATGTATTAATCTTCAATTGGTTTAATATAAGAAAAAAAACCATTTATATAAGAGCTTTTTAGCATTTTTACCCCCCATAGTGACGCTACTGGTATAAGTAAAGGTTAAAATAACAGCAGAAACAAAGGCCTAAATATTATTATTGATTTAATTTAGGTGTTTGGTGGCTCAAGTAAGAACAAATGACTTATGTGCACTTGATGAAAAGTTAGTGTTTTGATAAAAGGTTGAAAAGAATGATAATGTTTATTTCAAATTTAATGTAGTGTTTACTTAGTTTTCTAATTTTGTTTTATTTTTCAGCATCAGCAAATAAAAAGTTCTGTTTTGTTGCAACTATATACTTACTTCAACTTTCATGTGGATAAAAATGTTTCTGTAGAAGGTAAGAGTTACTTAAATTAAGAGAACATTAAACCATTTTAATGAAAACGAATATGGTCGTGGGATAGTCAGGGCTGCCAATTAGTACTTATTTTGCATAGAAACTATATTTATCTAGCTTATTATGCACTGCGCATTAGGGTGGAACGAAAATGACCTTAAATTTTTTTTTCAATTTTTTTGGTTTGCCGTAGGGGAGAAAAGTTGTCATTTACGTTTAAAAAGAAGCAGAAGAAATTTCATTTCTTTACTACAACATCTTTAGGTGCCGCAACGAGCTTAAAGTTCGATAATTACCGAAATTTCCATTTAACAATGAAATTCCTTTTTATGCTTTCCTACTGTATATAACGGCACAAAATATGGCAGTGAATATATTTTTTAAGCATTACATTAGGAAAAAAATACTAATTAAAAAATACAGTTTAAAAAAAAATCACAATCTTTACTAATAATAAAGCTGAAAGTCTGTCTGGGATCTAGATCTATGTCTGGATCTCTGTGACGCGCATAGCGCCTAGACCGTTCGGGCGATTTTCATGAAATTTGGCAAAAAGTTAGTTTGTAGCATGGGGGGGGGGGGGGTGCATCTCAAAGCGATTTTTCGAAAATTCGATTTTGTTCTTTTTCTATTCCAATTTTAATCATATTTACCCGTGAAAAATTATAAGATGGGCGAGTAAATTACCTAGTTGTTATAACGTGGAACCGTAACATGTGCAAGGCAATTGGCGAGAAATTCTTCTTGCATTATTTGTAAATATACAAGCAAACCAAATGAACTTTTAATTTTTCTACAACGGGCAAAGCCGTGCGGGTATCACTAATATACTATAAAAGACATTAACAATTCCATTTTTACCATTCAAAGTATTCTTAATGATTGTAAATAAATGGTTAAACCTGTATGATGTTTGTGTCTACTTCTTTGACACATTAAAGTGTTTTTTTTTCTGTACCAAATAACTCTTTCTTCCAAATAACTCTTGAGTCAATTTTTCGTCTCCTGCGACTGAACCATACTTTTTAAGAGCCGCTTACGGGTTACAAGTTTCACTTTGAGGGATTCACTAGACAAATGTTTTACCAAGGGGGGTTCGGTTATTTCATTTTCACCCCATAAAATCAAATCGATGTAATCTTTGGCAGCAAAAATTAATTTGTTAAACTTTAAACTTCTTAGTCCCGCCTCTACTTTTTGTTCTTGCATTCAACACACGTCGTAATCCAAGTTCTCTTACATTTCTACGCTCTTTGCATAACATAGCCAAATGGAGATTTTCTGTTGCATCAAAATACACATTTCTTTATGTAACCTGGTCTATAATGTTCTTAAAATCATGAGAGAGATATCGTGAATGTAAGATACGTTCAAATAAATGTTTAGAGCCGTAAGTACGAGTAGGTTTTAACTTGATGTTAAACCACACAGGAGCATACGCATTGCCCACTTGATCCGTACAAGAAAGGGATCCTTTCTTGAAAATGTATGAATGAATAATGATTACTATTAATATATTTCAGTATTATTATTTGTTTTAAACAATTTTAGCGAAATGCCACGCCCATATAAAGGAAACTATACTTTACTACACTTTAACAATGTACTGAGTCAGAGTCTTGAGATTTTCAGTCAGATTTTTAGATGCCACGTATAATCGAAATATACGGTTTGCAAATGTAAGTCATCTGGAGTGGGGAAGTTTTCCCAGGTTCCTTGAAGATAAATCTAGTGAGCAAGTCCCACTTGATATAGTGAAACACATATCCAATACATATTTGTGATCGGTACTTATGTCCTGTATGTTCTCAAAAAGAAGGTTATTTTCAATGGGTAAGGAAGTAACCACAGGAAGATTAGAACAGGTTTCCAGCTGTTGACTTAGTTTGTCTTTAAATTCGTTTGATTCTTTTGTTTTACATCTAAGAATCCATTAGGCTTCTATTCCTGTTGTCTCAAAGAAGCTCTTGACCAAATGTAATCTATTCTGGAAACTGAAAAGTCATATATATTTCACTTACAGAAAGATCTTTTCCAGCCGCACTTTTTAGGCCATGTCTAATAAAACAGTAGCATTTCATTACATCTTCGTAAGTGGGTAGTAAAACTTCATTGAAATCGCTGAATATTCCAAAAATAGGACATTCTGACGTTTGTCTCGTCTGCACTTGTTTAGACTGAGCCATTGCAAATCACAACAATGAAGTATTTTTCAACTAACGAAATTTTATGCTACTCACTAACTCAACTCGACAAAGAATTCGACACCTGATCTGAGCTTGGCCACGCTCACACAAATCACTGCTGACCAGCCCCACCCATTTAAACATCCGCTGCTGCAATGACTCAAGCTCCCAGATGCCAGTGCATTCGGCAAAAAGTGCGTTTTTGCGAAACTTACTTTGCTCTTGCGGCACCTCAATACATAGTCCGAACAACAAAAAAAAGTTATTGTGAGACCTGTTGAGCATAAAAATTGCTTTTCGACAGCATTTGAAGCATAAATATAAATCTGAAATTTTTTTTTTTTAAATTTAAAATGTAGCAAAAATTGCAATTTTGCAAAACTTTATGCTCTTTGCGGCACCTCAAGACGTGCTTCAATATTTTTCATATTTTTTTTACATCTTGTTTGCATGAAAAGGCAACTTTTCCGCACTACGGCAAATTGAAAATCAAAAACTTTTTTTTTCGTTCCACCCTACTGCGCATCTTGAAGCAAAAACTAAGCATTGGTTGTAATTATACAAAAAAAAAAAAAAAAAAACTAAATTAAGAAAAAAGTGTATAAATTGTTTTATTTTTCTTAGATCCTTTTCAAACAATTTTTCTGTTTCATTGTCATTCCAAATTATATCATTTTTCGAGCATTGAACACATTCCTGGGTTTGAGAATTCAATACTTTTGCATCTTGTAATTGTAAACATTATGTCATTTCAACCAATGGAAAGTTTTTTCAATGTATCTTGCTAAAGTTTAACTTATTTTAATTTTTATTTAATAATTGATTAATTGGTTTTTTTCATACAAACCTTGTTTCATACAAAACGAATAACGCTTTGCTGCTCATAAGCTGTGGGTGTCTAAAGAACAACTGCCATCTTAAATGACTGATAGCAGCTCCGCTCATCAAAGCAAAAGGCAGATACAGCTGGTACGATTCAAGGAACGGTCACTCCTGACAATGTATATGTTCACTACGTATTCACAGCCGTATTTTGGCTATAAAAAATACAGGTGCAAAGACTTTGATTTGCCCTCGTAGTTACATTGCAACATTGCATTTATTATTCACCAAAAGTGCAATTTTATTAAAAACCAAGGAAAAGAAATTCAGACACCATTTAACCGGGAAAAAATTATTTATTTCATGTAATATATTTTTGCATGCTGATTAAAACTTCTTCAGAGGATTGAAAAAAAAAAAAAAAAAAAAAAAAAATTGGAGCACATACTAGAATTAGAAGTTAGTAAATTTAAACAGTTTTAAATTATCCTATTACTTATTATGTTGGGACTGAACAAAAAATTCAAAATACTTGATGAATCAAGATACAAACAAAACCCCCATACATTATTTATTTTTGAATAAATTTATAATTGAATATCAAATGCAGTTTGAGCTGGATTTAAAAATGTTTCGTCTTAAATGAGGTGAAAATAAACTTAAAGTATTATTATTATTATTACCATTATTTGCTCATGTAATAACAAAATTAATAATTCTGAGGTCTTTTATTTACACGCAATAAAGAAAAAAAAGCAAAGGAAACAGGATGAGGGGAGAGGTGCCATAGTCATGTAGAAATTCAAAAATACAGATCACAACGATTTGTGCTACAAGTAGTAAAGTTTTTAACAATTTTATGTAATCTGTTTAAAATGCCAATTCGACAATTGAAATTGTCAATTCAATTGACGTTTCTTGATCAAGAGTCTAAATTGTCTGCCTTCTTTTTGGAGTCCAAAACGTGGAAATTCAAAAAAGAAAGAAAGGAAAGAGAAAGTTTTCACAGCTTTGTTTCACAACACTGCAAGTTTCGCCAAAACTCCTGGTATTGTACTGCGCATGCTTGTCATTGACTTGGGGCAGAGGCCTTGATTCTACAAGCAAGTCCCCTTCCATAAATTAAAATGAAGGGTAGAATGAAGAGAGAAAATGTCTTTTCGAAGTTGGTTTGCAGGTTTTAAAACTGACTTTGAAACCAGTACAAAAGGTACTAAAGCGAAGATTGCCTGGATGATTTGATCAATTATAAGTTTCAAAGCAAGTGCCAAGGATCTTTCAAGCTGTCTTGATTTGCAATTGAGTTCGTAGGAACAGGCTTCTGTGAACTAGTCCCTTGAGCAAGTCCAGCTAATAATGTGGGGCAAAAAAGGAAAAGAGCAATCAGAAAAGCTTTAAAAGAATTTGATTGAAAACTATCCCACCCACTTTTTTACTTGTGTTCTTTTTTTCAAAAAAAATTTAAAGAAATTTTTTTTGAACTTTTTGACTGGATAATTATTCAAGGGACTAGCCTAGTCCTTCTGGTCCATAGACAGCATGCCCTGGTATATATATTGTTGTCTCACTACAACAGTGAAGAATTTTATTCCAGGAATAACAGTAAAATATCCTACTCTTGCTTTGAGGCAACAATGTGTCTGTGTGTGTGTGTGTGTGTGTGCGCATGTGCTTGATTCCTCTTTTGTTACTGTTGAAACTTTCATGTGGACAAAGTTCGAATTTTGGACACTTCGAATATTTTGTCACTAATAGTATGGTAGTACATTTAAAATATTTTTCATAATTTTAAGTACTACCATTCCTTTAATACTTTCTAAATATTTTTCCTTTCCTGATACCTTTCGTCAATAGATAAGCATGTTCAACAAACTAATTTGTAAGTTATTATAATTGTGATTATATTTGTCGACTAAAGTACGTGGTAGCTGTAATATCTTTGCGGAACCAGAATAGTGCAAGTGCAACGTGACTCAAGAAATGTGATCCAATCAGTTGTAACATTTTTCTTTGATCATCTTTGGTTAACACTTTACTCCTGAAAAGAAATTAACCGATGGAACAAATCCTTACTCTATCCTTTTTTTTTTTTCTTTTAGGTCCGAAAGAAATGATGGACTCAACCACCTCTGATGATCCTTCTTCCATTAAACACACTTTGAATAATTTTATTCAATACAAAGAGATTTTGATGAATACCAAATTTTCATTTCAACAGTATATTGTAAAGCCTGTTCCAAGGTTTGTGTATTACTTAACTAAGACTAATCAGCCACGGGTAGGTAAAAGTCGTAACTGCAAATTTTTTATTCTTTTTGCATTTTTATCACCTATTGTACGTTAGCTTTATTGTACAAGCCATTGTATTTGATTTCAGCTGAAAAAAGTGCAAAAAAAAAAAAAAAAAATCTAATTCCAGAATTTTCCTATTGTTAATATTGAATTCAAAAGTTGTTTCTCGAAAACTTATTTTTGCAAATACTGCCGTTCATCTGCCCACATCAGTAATGTTTGTCATAAAAACTTTTCCCCTGGGAAAAGATTTTTTTATTTTTGAGAGTCACATATGGAAAAGCCCCCTAGTACTTTAAAATAGATAATATTAATAAATATTGCATATTTTTCTTAATTTTGAACTTTCTGGATACATAAATGGTTTATTTTTAATTTTGCTAAAGAGGAAGATATCCAAAGATATAAACATCACAAAAATATCACTTCCTTTTGCATGTAGTGTGAGTCACATTTGTATTTTAACACTTCCAACTGTCACGAAAAGCTTTTAATGAATAATAATAGGTTGAATAGTTTGTTTCAATGCTAATCAGTAATGATGAGGAAAAAAAAATAGGAGATAATACTTCAATAAGTTTGAGATAAAGAGATTTGTATCTTAAAATTCTTAATACTATGTACTATGCATGGTATACATATTTCCATGCCAAGTTCTGTCAATAGTTATGGATATTTTTTTTTTAGTTTTGCATCATACAAAAAAAGCACTTAAACCTAGAAATTTAGACTGTAAGATTAAGGTCTGTGGACCTCTTTTAAAATAATTTCTTTATGGAAATGAAAGTAAAGGCTGAGAAAGATGAAACTGCAATTTAAATGAACTATTTTCTTCCCTGAAATTTCTAGTACTTGGTGCTAGAAATTTAAGGAAGACTACTTTAACCTTACTTTGAGTTCGTAAAAAAGATATTTTAGCCATTTTCAAAGACATGTCAAGAAGGACTGAAATATTACAATTTTTCAATCAAAATTTTTTTGGGACTAGTGAACTGTTAGTAAAATCAAACTTCAAGTGTGTTAATTTTTAATTTTGCTAACATATTAGGAAAGTAGCATTCTTAGCTAATGTGCTAATGTTAAACCTCCTCACCGTAGAAAAGTTTCTTGTCCAAAACAAAGATAAAATGGGAATTTCCATTCCAAAATATGCTGCAAAATGACGACAGTTGTTTCCAAAATGATAATGCTTATTTTATCTTAAATATAAATCTGCAGTGTAGACTATCTAGCATTTTTTTTTTTTTTTTTTTTCAATTATCTATCCTCGGTTACTCCTTTTCATCTATCTTTATTTCATTTGCGTTTGTTTAAAAAAGACATTTTGTGGTTCTATTATTTTGTTATTTAGTCTCCACAACTTTTTTTTTTCCAGTGATCCCAAAGAAGAACCTTTCTCAAAGTTGTTTCATGTTGGGGAAGAAGAAGCTTATGCTAAAGAGTTAGTTGCTAAGTTTTCTCCTGATGAAGCGACAAAACCCCGCTTTCAGTATTCACAATTGATTGTGCAAGCACTTTCATCGGTTGAAAATATGGAAATGACTCCTTCAGAAATTTGTAAATATATAGCAGCACGTTATGCATATTTTAAATTAGCTGATCGTAGCTGGCAGGTTAGTAACAACAAGTTATTTCTTGGTTTACTGCATGTATGTGATCTTTCATTGTTAACATTTACAATGGTCAAAATATACCTTGATGTTTTCTCTGATCTTTCTCTTACTTTCTCTGAAGTAAAATCTTAAAACAAGATAAATGCTTAAAATAATATGTATCAAGTATAGTGACCACCGTTTATTTGAATCATGTTTGTTTCAAACAGTTTTCTTTACTAATAATAAAGCAGAAAGTCTCTCTGTCCGGAGGATGTCTGGATGTCTGTAGGATGTCTGTGACGCGCATAGCGCCTAAACCGTTCGGCCGATTTTCATGAAATTTGGCACAAAGTTAGTATGTAGCATGGGGGTGTGCACCTCGAAGCGATTTTTCGAAAATTCGATGTGGTTCTTTTTTTATTCCAATTTTAAGAAAAAAAACTATTATAAATTACGAAATTATCGTAACGTGGAACCGTAACATGGGCACAAGCCAATTGGCGAGATACGAAATTATCATAACGTGGAACTGTAACGTCGGTACAAGCCAATTGGCGAGAAAATTCACCATACATTATTTGTAAATATACAAGCGAACCGAAAGACCTTTCATTTTTCTATTACGGGCGAAGCCGTGCGGGTGCCACTAGTGATTCAATAAAGCAAAAATTTGTGTTTTCTTTTTTTCCCTCAATGTCAAATTATACATACAATTTAAGAGAACTTTATTTCAGTCTTAGTCAAATCAAGGGTATTTGAGGTTCTGCTTAATCCGTGGTGCTTCATTCATATTTTAAATTTAAGTTTTAGTAGCTCAAAAAATATTTTCACTAAAATATGAAAACAGAAACTTTGCTTCTGTAAAACTAATTAACTTCCAACAGGTAATGAGGAAAAGACATTGAGAAGTTTGTTTCAACAACTCTCAAAGAGACACGAAATATTTGACTTTAAGATATGTATTACGACTACAAGATATGTATTCAAAGATGCCTTGGAGATAATAACTTGATACGCAAAATTGACAATCTTTTTTGACAAAGAACGTGTTAACATCCCGTTTGGAGTATCTTATTGCAATAAAAAAGTAGCTGCACAACTCGATGCAACATGAGTTTCAAAAAGGAAAATTTTCACGACTAACCGTTTTTGTGTTATGCAAGATACACCTTGTACATACACACTCTGATAGATACAGACAACTCATCAATATGGTAACAGGTGCAGTCAAAGTGATGTTTTGGTTGCTTAAAACTGAGCACATAAATACGGGCTGATATCCTGAAAAACTAAAATTATAATTCGTTTAGACGCAATTAAAGGGTAAGTTTATGTTGAAATTTGAGCAATAAGTTTTGCATGAAGAAAAACATATTGCTCAAATTCCTTTTTTAGCCTACTTTCCCAGTAAAAGTCAGAGAAAGAAGAAAAAAGCATGACAGAAAGCTTAATACATCTTAAAAATATCCCGAAAAACAAAAGAAAAATCAAAAAGAAATAAAATAGTTAGATAAATATTGAAAAATTAAAAATTAGAAAGATCTCGGCGAGGACTTCTCATTCCCATAATTCATTTTTTGATTTGAACAATTTTTCATTCAATTTTGAACAGTTCAAAAAACTTAACATTAGCGCCTATGGGGAAATTCAAATCAAAAATAAATCTTGAACTTAGAAGCGAAGTGGCTCCAAACCAACTTTGTAGGGAAAAGCTTTTGATGAAAAACATGTATCGAAAATATCTTTTCGATTTGAACAAGTTTTCGATCAATTTTGAACAGTTCAAATCTCTTAACATTAGCGCCTAAGGGAAAACTGAAAGTCATTATAGATTCCAAACTTAAAGGCGGGTTTACTTCAAACAAACTTTGTTGGAAATAGCTCTTGACGCCAGACTCCGATTCCAAGAATTTAGAGGCACCTGACTCCGACTCCGACTCCTGTGCCGTACCAATTAATCGGACTCCGACTCCCCGACTTCGACTCTGACTTCGTAGCTTTGGCAAACATTTATACATGGAGGACAAATGACTGACTCCGATTCTTGGATATTCGACTCCGACTCTTTTATCCCAAAATGAGATTGACTCCGACTCCGCTGCTGTGGTTTTAACTGGGAAATAATTATTGTTGATATGACTTGTTTTTATTTTCACGCTAAAGTTTTAATTTAGGTATTCAGTTTTCAGCGAATAAACTCTAAGTCATTTATGTTAAAGGTATGCGCAGACTTTTTTTTTTTTTGACAATGAAAATTATTTCTTTAAGTTGACATTTTATTGTTTTTATTTATTTTGGTAAGTGCATTAATTCGTTTAAAAAATTATTTTTGGCAACAGGGGAGGAAGAAACGATTTTTTTTTATATAATGTATTTATTTTAGTGAACTTATTATTATTTTTTTTTTTCGTTTTGAAAGCTGTTAAAGATTTTTTTTTTTTTTTTTTAATGGAAAGAAGTGTATTAGCTGCTTTGTTTAAAAGGTGCTGCTATTTTATTTGTTCGTTTTTTTAAAGAAAAGTAAGGAATATTTTATTCCTAGAAATCAGCTTAAAATATTTAAAAAATATGTTTGAAAAAATTTGTGATTTTAGCTATTTTTGAGAATATTGATCAGGTACTAGAAAGTAGTATGGGTATACGGGAAAGTAGGCTCGTCTAGTTCTAGACAGAACTTCTTGTTTCTTTGCCCAATAAAATAAAACGTGTCCCTTCTTTTTCGTCCGAATAGTGTCAATTTTCAATCTGATTGAATTTTCCGGATAATCAGAGTTTTCAGTAATCTGAGGTGACATGAGTCCCAATTAACTTGGATTTTCAAGACTGTGCTGTATTATTAAAACTATGCCGTTCGTTTAAAACTTTGATTCTTTGATAATTTAAAGAACTCTATCGTAAAACAGGATGAAACAGCAATTACAAAATTTAAATTTTAATTTATCTGCTTTAAAAATTTTATCTGTTGCTGATGGCTAAAAGTAGGTTGTAATTAATTTAGGCAGTCTTTATTCAACGTCATAAAACTAACTGTAGGCATAAGAGTTCGCTGCTGCTATGTCAACGCTATCAATGATGAAACCTATAGCCTATAGATTGCATCAATACTGTTTTTCCCTCCATCTTACTTTACATTCAATACTCCATCATATTTCTTTTTTTTTCTTTACACTTTGCCTCCTCCATTTTTATGTGTTGTGATAGAAAATACGAATTTTCCGTGCCCATTTATTGCAATACACGAGACCATGTTTTTAAATAAAATTAATAAATTATTGCACTAGGCTCATGTAAAGTTACTCAATGAAGTGTAATGAGTGAAATAATTTTTCATTCTAATAAAATTGTTTTTAAAAAAAATGATTATGAGACTTGATTTGAAAAAAAACAAAAAGAAGCGAAAAAAAAAACAATTGTTCCTTACATTGATTAAAAAGTTGTTTAAAAATTCTTGAGCACATAATCTCAGAAGCTAAAATTAGCAGTTTATCTATAGCAACCTTTGTAGAAATGTAAATCTTTACTAATAATAAAGATCAAAGTCTCTCTGTCTGGATGTCTGTAGGCTGTCTGGATCTCTGTGACGCACGACCGTTCAACCGATTTTCATGAAATTTGGCACAAAGTTAGTTTTTAGCATGAGGGTGTGCACCTCGAAGCGGTTTTTCGAAAATTTGATTTTGTTCTTTTTCTATTCCAATTTTAAGAACATTTTCCGGAGCAAAATTATCATAAGATGGACGAGTAAATTATGAAATTATCATGACGTGGAATGGGGGAGTGAATGAACATAGCCAATTGGCAAGAAAGTCGTCATCCATAATTTGTAAATATACAGGTGAACTGAATGACCTTCTAATTTTCGACTACGGGCAAAGCCATGCGGATACCACTAGTAAGAAATATTGTAAATCTAAATCTTCCACTTTTTTTGAGGTGCCATGCCAACTCATTTGGGTCAGGAACATTGCCCCTGTTGGTAATGTCAGAAAAGCGTTTTGTTATGAAGGAATTTTCGCCAAGAAAAGTTATTTTGTAGTTGTCCTATTCTTCTTCTTTTTTTTTTTTTTTTTTTTCACACCCCTGCCAACATTTTTGCCAAAGTACATATAATTCCAAAATTTGGAAGTTTTTCAATTACTTTTTAAATTTAATTCTAGTACAACATTTTTTTATCAAGGATCTCTTATTTTGAAATAGAAATTAAATCTCAAATTTTTGCTACAGCTATAATTGAAATTTTCGTTTTTTAATGAACCTTTTTTTTTTTCCAGAATTCAATATTTAAGATCTTGAATTCTAGCAAATTTTTTGAAAGACTTCCTTCGAACGAGCTTGGCTCCGAAGATTCATTTAAGATGCAACATAACTCTAAAGACAAACTGCTGAAATTAGCAGACAAGGATCCCTATGGAACATACAAGTATTATTGAAATTTAACTCTTTCCATCTTTCTTTTAACGTCATTTTCATGCTCAAAATTTCATTATTTTTCTAGTTAATTTTTTTTTTTTTTTTTTAAATCATTTTATAAAGGTACATTTGATAGTAATATTTTCAGTTTGTACATTTAGTTTGTGTTGTTTCAAAGTAAAATGAAACCTACTGTGGCAGGAGAAAAAACTTATGTATATGTTTTATACAATGATGTTTCAATAGAATAGAGTTGTTGGAGAAAACTCATCCAAATTTTACTGTGGTTGATGAATTATCTATATGAATAAAACGAAGAATATATAGCTATGTGTGTATGTATGTGTGTATGCTCCTTGTACAAATCCACAGTTTATGTCGAATCTCGAACCAATTTGGCAGCGAGGGTACTTGTTAACGGGGGGGGGGGGGAGGGGGGGCGGTCGAGAAACACCAAAAAAGTTTCGAACAGTTAAAATTTCTATTTTGAGAGCCAAAAATGGCATTAATTCGCTCTTTCTACCCTGAAATAGTTATCAGATTTTCTTGATTTCAATCTCATTTGAATGGTTTGCAAAAAATACCCCTGAAGTAGATTTACTTCCTTCTGATTTCAAAACCACCAAGGCTGTAAAATCTCCAGGAGAAAAGTTGTAAGCATTTTTAAGTAAAAGAGCATGAATTTTCAATCGAAAATTTGTCTGCCATGTGCTCAATTTTAATTTGCGTCAATAAAATCATTAAGAAGAAAGATTTGTTGCTATTTTTTTCTCGACTGTGAACAAATAAAGTGCTTGCTTTTATTTTGAGGCTTTTCCTGTGATCAGAGGATTTAAAGTTTTTCCTTTTTGGTTATTTCTCTGCAATATATCGAGAAATTTTACAGATTTTTTTTTTGTTCAAGCCTGATTGTTTAACACACGTCACTGAACCTAATTTTTATTTTCGATGTAGACCATGCAAAGCCAAGCAACGCAACTAGCTTATTAAATATTTGAAAAACTATTTAAAGTGTAAAAAGTGCAATGTTTAAGAAAGCATGGAATAGCAGCAGGTACACTAATTCTGTACTTAATGTAAATGTCGCTTAGCTGCAGTTATATTACAAATACTGAGATTTGTACTCTATTCACTTATGAGGACCATTGGAATTTTTAATAGATCCTTCATAAGTTGCAAAGACAGCCTTGCGGCAGTTTGTCAGGACTTAATTTCATGAAACTAGACCTTAGTAGGGCTTTTCTGCGGTTTATCTTGGCAGCAGGCTTTTTAGTGTCCATTTTTGTTCCTATCATAGGCGCCCAAATGAGGGGGGAGGGGCTCAAGCCCCCCTAGGAATTAGAACTTTTTTGCTTTTAGTGCTTTTTTCTTTCTGTAAATGTAAAAATATTTCTTCTGCAGCCATTTTAGTGAATAAGTTTTAAAAAATTTCAAGTTTTAATAATTCTTAATCTGTATTGAAATCGGTTTCCACAAAGAAAATATCCTTCTAAACCATGGGGAAAATTTCTGACCCCCCCCCCCCCTTAAAATTTTGCATATGGACGACCATGGTTCCTAATTCCATTGTTCCCTTGCCAGTTTCTATGTGGTTTTAGTCAGTGCTATAGTGGTGGTCAAAACTATTAGGACAAACTGAAAAACTACCACATCTTTGCTGTATTTGTTTGAAAAGTTATGTTTTATGACTCGTAACTAATAGTAAATGCCGAGGAATTTCTTACTCGTAGAAGGAAGTTTGAGTTTAGACATCCGTGAGATATGGACAGAATTATAAGGACAATTAGATTTGTGTGTTCTAAAAAGCAAAATTTGCATATCTCTTGTTCTGCAACCTGCCCTACGTAACGATATAAATTCTTAGTAAGCGATCAGGAAAGTTAAATTTATTTTTAGTCATCCCGCTAGGTACAAAACTTAAAATAATTTGAGAAAAGGAAAGTGGTTGCTTGGAAATTTTCACGGAGTACTGTACGTCAAATCGCAACAAATTTTAATAGATTGAGATTGGTAATTTGAG